>NW_010172580.1:146148-148852 GCF_000695765.1 Mesitornis unicolor
CCACTACTGTTTTGTATATAGTTAAATATCCTTTGTCCCTTATTAATTCCCTTTTCCTTTCCCCTGTTGTTTTCATTAAACTTGTTATAGTCTTAACTTCCAACCTTGTGTGAAGCAACTTTTCTCTATTTCCTTTTTTTTTTTTTTAATCCTCCCCTGGGAGGGGGGGGGACAATAGAGAGAGAATCCTGCTCCCTGGGCTTGTCCTGAGCCCTAAGAGGAGACACCAATTTATGATCTCCACCATTAATTAATTGTTCTTGCATATAAACTATTTCTCTGAGTATTTTCACAGTTTCACCTTATGGAATTGCCTTACATTGTGTACCATTTACGGCAATTTGGGAATATTTCCCCATTCACATTCCTCACATTATTAAAGTACGTCATTTTTAGTGAAAGCACTATATTTCCATTTTACTGGCATAATTTTCACTGAAGACACATTTCAATTAGTGACCTTAACAGTTAACAGGTCAGGTGTATGCTACTAACTCTCTAAATGGATATACCTAAAGTACATAATTTATTTTGTTATATCTATTCTCTGTCTGAAATTCAGAGGTAACGAGCACGCAATGACCAACTTCAAACAGAAGTGTCTGAAATTAGTTTTTAACCAAATTCACAAAGGTTTTATAATTTCTGCACTAACTAGGTAGCAGAATGCTCAACAGCAATGAGAAATCAGAACACCCCAAATTCCAGTTACAAGAACTTACCAGGTGTCACATTATCCTACCACATACTTGAAATCAAAATAGTTAAAACATGTAAGAACTACATCAGAGAAAATGTGTAGTGACAAAAGATTATCAAAGAAGCCTGCATTTTAAATCCTCTCTAGACCATCTGGCAGTGTTAGGAATGCACAAAGAAGTTTGTCCTGGTGACACATTTAAATTTGGCTTGGGGTTGTGCCCAAAGTAGTTCAGCGTGTTTCTGCTGAACTAATTCACCCAACAGAAGCTTTGCAATGCCAATTAACACCAGCTGAGGACACAACCAGGAATTCCTGGTTCAGGCAGAAGCATAATGAACAAATGCAGTGGAAGACGCTTTGTCCAGAGTAACAGATTTACTTAAAATTAATTTCTAATTTAGTAGTAAGCTAACAAACTAAATCCATGTGTTAACGGAACTTGACATCCTTAGGACCTAACTTCCAAAAACAGACAGGATGAGAGAAACAAAAGCAAAAATATCATTGCTACCTTAAATGCTGAAAATCACATCTGGTACCAACCTTTGACCCTCTGTATGTTGCCCCGCTCTCGCTCTTTTGTACTCGCACACACACACACTGATTTCCAGCAGTTTAAAGACTCCCTCATGTGGTGGTCAGATACGGTGAATTAGATCACTGGAGTTTGTGCCAGCCACTAAGCAGGCAGAGAGCATCTCCAGATAATAAATTACGTGGATGTTTAAGGCTTACATTCCGTTAGGATCAACCCTTCAACATACATGTCTTAGATGAGCTCACTTGCCTGCAATATAAATGAGTTCTCACTGAAGTTATTAATCCTTTTAAACTCAAACAGGGACTGCTGTGACTAATCATTGCTTCCTGGAGACAACTTTACTGAACCAGACAAACTCCTAATTATATGCCTTTCTCTGCTCTGAGAGTGGTATGCATCTCCATCAGCCAGCATAGCAGACACCCACTATTTCTGCTACAGGCACTGAATGGTAGGTAATTGGAGCTTGCCAGTCCAAACACCAGAAAGAATGTTGTCTCTTTGTGTATTAATACTACTGCTTGCATAAATGGTCCGTCTTCAGCAGAAGTACCACTAAGAAAGACCAGTGAGTAGATAAATGGTTCGTGTACACCTTGGGTTCAGTGCGGCTTCAGTCTGACACCACGCTGGTAGCCGTGCTACTTTCTACTGTAGTGCCATACAAGTCAGACATGTGGCAAAATGCACCAAAATCCCCCCTTTAGCTTAGTCCAGTCCCATGCGTTCCTCCATAACGTCTTTGGTTTCCTGGCCCTTACGAACTTCTCTTCCTCAGATAGGAAAAAAGAAGGCACTGGAATGATGATCCAGCAGAAATTACAAAACAGGATCTGTGCAGAGGAGAATGAGTCACAAGGCAACCCTGGCAAGCTGAGAAGGAGCAAAAGGCCAGGCTAAACTGGACCTGGGACAGTCATAGGGATAGCTTTCCTGAAGCCCAGGCACACTTCTCAATCACCTTCTCCTTCAGGTTTTCCAGTCCCATGAAAGTTCTGAATGAAACACTCTGAGAACACCACATTAGCGATGGCAATTTTAATCGGTTCTTTCTTTTTCATGACTCCTGCTAAAATCAATGCAAGTCCATCTACATTAATCAAAGCATGTGTTGCTTCCTACACAAGAAGCTATACACTGACAGCACAGAACCTAGAAGTAACAAATACAAGAAGAGGTTACACACACGTACCACAACAGCTTACTTGGAGACACAGATCCCGCTGCGCCCAGTCACAGCCAGCTGACTCTGTAAGCAGATCATCAGATGCTTCCCTGAGATCTTAATTGTCCTGATGATTATTTATTTCTTCAGTCTAGCAACAGGTTTCACTTTAAAACAATAACTCCATCTGTCTCCTGTGACCTGTGCTCACAGATGCTCTGCCTAATGTGTTCCTCTGGAACCATCAGGAAAGCATTAACTTTTGATAAACTGCTGGAATTAGTGACAGCAGGAA
>NW_010172580.1:148883-168824 GCF_000695765.1 Mesitornis unicolor
TCTGGAGGGATGACTACTCTGTCAGCAAATTACCAAGGACTCTATCTGAAGTCTAATCCTGAAACTGCTGAGTGCTCCTGAATAATTTCAAAAATTATTTTCTGAAACAGAAAAATCCTTTGATTAAAACAGCATGTTAATACATGTTCATGTGTCTCTCTTATCACAGTCAGATCTACTGAGATATGTAGCTTATGGCTCACGAAACATCATGACTCTCTTTTTACTGTTATTGCTTAAGTATATCCTCTAAAGAGGCATTTGCCATCTCAGACGTTGTGGTTTTGTGCCATACAGTTCCTATTAATGCATGAAAGTAGGCATTTAAAGAGCAAATCTGGCATCTTACTCATAAAGTAGATGGCTTAAAATCTTCAATATAGAGTGGTTCTAACCTGAAACACACACAGTTACTAGAGAGGAACTTTTTATGACTCAGGAGAGATAAAATTAATGTAAGTATCAAATAAATATCTTACCTAATATAGAAGTTATATCCAACATTGAAATTATTTTTAACACAAATATATAAAGGCTGTAGTTGTAGCTATAACTGTGCCCATTTTCTGTAGCTAACCCAGAGGTAGCTTCTATGTACACAGACAAAGCATTTTGTAGAGTGAGTACTAAGGTAAAAGAAAGGAGATCCAGGTTACTGTTTCAACTCTTCCATGGCTGGTGGTCTTATGTTCCCTTCTTAAGGGGGCTTTTTCTTCTTTCTCTGTGTTTGACATTGCTTCTTTCCTTACTTTTTAACTTCCAGGAATCTGTTCAGAAGTCACTAATTAGCATCAGAGGTAATCTCTTCAGAGTATGGAGTGTCAAGGAATGGTTTTGCACTAAACATTAATAACAGTTAAACCAGCAAATCTGTCAATGCCAAAACACATAAATTTGAATTTTTCAGAGTCTATCTCCCTGGTTTTAAGCTTATCTAGTCTGAGAACAGAACACACTTACCATGTCTTGCGATGGAGTAAATTGGGAAGCCATCTAGTCCAGTATTTGGCCCAAAGCAGAGGCTTGCCAGCAGTAGAATTTCCGTACTCTCAGGGCTTAGCACCATTGCATTCTAAGCCTGAAAAAGCAGCACCTCTGTAGTGCACTGAGAACAAGATGATCCCATGGAACTTAAAGAGAACTGTAAGCAGATCAGAAACATTTCACCCCAAGTTTAGTTGTAATATGATAGGACTTCTAATCTCACAAAGAAGTGTCACCAGCAGTTATTTTGCTTCGCTCATCTGAAAGATCAGTCAGGATCTCATAATCTGCTACTCATGTCATGTGCTAGTGGGAAAAAATATCTTTCACTGAACGGTCAGAAACTGGTTCACCCAGTGTCCATAAAGCCACGATTACATTATGTATGTTTCCTAATTGAACGTAACTTCCTTAACTGCTCACTAACTGAAGTAGTACCAGCAAAGCAGTTTACCAGCAAAAAAATCAAAGGTGAGAAACAACACTTCACTGCAGGTCTGTATGTTTTCTGTTGCTTGGCCAATTTTTTTGAGGAAATGTATTTAGAAGGTGACTTCTACTTGTTCTCATTGCCAGCAAAGACAAGAAAAAAAAATACAGTGAGATTTTTAATCTTCACAGACACCACAGCCCATTCAAAAGTTTCCCCATCCATTTCCAGTTCTATGTTCATTAGGACACACTGAGAACTGAGCATTCATCAGATTTCAGGCAGGCTTATGAGTTCAACAGGAAGGTGCCGCAACACATTTGGCTTTTTTCACTGCAGTACCCTTCTACATGAAAGCTACTAAGCCATCATAAATTGCATTAAAATTCTTAGGAAAATGATGCGGTTCTTATGTTTTAAGATTTACGGCAGCCCTAGACCTACTGCAGAGCACAACAATAGCTGCAGAATCTTGCATCACAACACATCATATTTTTACTTGCTTAACTACAGGGAAGTTAAGAGTAACTTGGCACATCTGCTGAAGGCTTTCTTAGCCTTTGTTCTCTTAGAGTTTTGCATGGACATCCACAAATACGAGCTGTCATCACAAACAAAGCAAGAGAGCCATTCCCCACAACCAAGTGCAGGGCTGCGGAAAAATTGGATCATATTTTCAGAACTGCTATTTATTAAGGTAACTCTCAGAAATGACTGTTTTTTTGCTGATGGGGAAAAGCTAAAAAATAAGGTATCATTTCAAAGCCAAACTATTAGGGAAAATCGTTCACTGTAACCCAAGTGCCATTGGAATCATACATGAAGAGGTAAGAGGACATGAATGCAAAGTTACTTGCTTACAAAGAAAGCTCTATTCATGTATGAAGTTCCTGCAACTTCTCTGTCTCTCTTGAGCATTAAGTGCTGCTTCCCATGGCTGCTTCACCCTGCGGCCATGCATACGGCTGCTGCGTTGGATTGGCAATGAAACAGCAGCAAAAGCTCCTGCTGATGCTCTCTCTCTGAACCCCTTAGCCTAGCCCACCTTTTTAAATCCTTGCCTTTATATAAGACTATTCAGTTCACCGACATGCAGTTAGCAAAATAGCTTGGTATTAGCATAAATTTACAAGCAGATATCAAAATATTATGAGCAAATACCAAACCCCAGCAAATATTTCCTTTTCTTTAACAGCCCTATTTGGTAACAAGAGTCATATCCAGAAAACTTTCATTCAACATCCAGTGGAAAGCTGTGACAACCTTTATGCTGACGTACAGCTCAGAGGAACCACAACAGCTGGACTCCTGTTTAGTAAAGCTGTAGACACTTGGCTGGCCAGAACACAGTTTGCATTCACGCAGAACTGCCAGACTCCCATCTTAAAAAGCCATGAGCCAAGCCCCCAGATTAGGGGCATTCAGCTAAAAAAAACATTCCACTTGCAATAATATCTCAAAGCTGGCATTATTATGAACAACACAATAAAAAGACTGTCAATTACAATGGACATATTTACTCCAAAATTTCAGACTAAGGCAGCTGTAGCAGCGAACCAAACTCCCAGCATCAGCAAACCCTGAATTTTGTACAATTCCCCTGCTGTCAGTTACCGAGGACAACTTCTATTTGCTGAATCTGCCTGATTATCCCATACCCTGCAGATTAAGGTGATCTGCCATGCCTGTTGGTGGCAAAACCTCAAGCTGGTTCAAAACCCAAACAAGCCACAAGAATCTTATTCAGAGCCCTGCACATTCTGCACAGAGCAGGGAGGGAGCAACGCTCGCACCAAGTGCGGGTGAGCCCCGTGTACACAGACCTACAGTTTGTGGAACCTAAGCAGGAGCGGGACAAGAAGTCTCCCTCAGCTGCGCTGCCCCGTGCAGGGTCTGCCTCAAAATCCATGATCAAAATGCTTACTGTAAGGCACTGTGTAGGAGTGTAACCACACATGACTAAAGCAGATTATTATGTCTGTGGCAGGAAAATAGACTGAAAAAAAGTAAAAATACTTAGCCAGGAAAATAATGTTTAGGAACTGGGGTTTTTTACATTTAAAATGTATGTGGGACACTTCATCTTCAAGATCAAGTCAGATTCTGCCTTTTGCTGCTCTCTGGTACAATTAAACACTTTCATATATGCAAATGAGGAGAAAATGTGGCCTCTTTCAGCAGTAATAAGTATCTGCCTGTTGCTACCTTAAAATCACAGCAATCACATCTGGTAACTGCCCTTTTCTCATGTTTCCACTAGTTTTCAGACTTCCTCTTGTGGTAGCTTGAGACTGCGCATCTGGATGTTTTAAACATACAAAGGAATTGCTAGAGCAAGCAAAAGAGAAAACGGTGCAAAGAGTTAAGATGTGCAGATAAACAACTGGTGCACTGTGCAGCTAAAATAACGGACAGGCAGCTGAGGAAAATCTCTTTCCAAAGAGGAGAGCACAAGTTTAGGCAGAATGAAGACTCCCATTGTCTGTGGCTTCGTTTTTAAAGTACTATTAATCCAAGTGTATCTTTTAAACAAAACTTTAGCTGCACCTTCACCAATCATTAAGTTTCCTGGAGACAGCACTCCCAAAACAGAAAAAGAACTAGCAGTGGTAAGTGTTGGTTTCATCTTTGCTTCAGATTTGTATTGTTGTTTCATAAGCAGATGTTTCTTTCTTGTTTCAGCTGAGGTTAAGCAATGACTGCAGCATTCTCTCCCCAGTTTCTGGACGTGCTAGCTAGCTAGGAAAGGTATCAGCTTTCAAAAGTTAAAACTAGAGCCAAGTAAAGTTTCCTCTCAAAATTTTTAAAGTCGGCAAAGAAAGTCTTCATTTTTTCCCCTTAAGTCGGAACATACGAAATAATGTAATTAAATCATCACAACTATAAAAAAAAGATTGCAATGGTAGAGGGGAGAAGAGTAAATAAGAGATTTCTAATTTTTTTATTTAAATCTAGTAGAAGTGAGGGCTGCTGAGACTCAGTGCATGTATCACAGCTTTCAGAAGTTTGTTTTCCAGATTGTTTACCATGCGTTGCACAAACACAGCTCTAAGGGGCAATTGCAATCAAAAGCCGGTTGGAGTTTCAGAAGCCATTGTGACTGGTTTGGACTTTGAAAAAGAAGTCTCATCAGAGGTTTAAAGATATAATTTTTTTTCAAATTCAATCTGGAACAAAAAAGGAGTTTGGATTTCTGTGACATTAGCAAATTATAGCTATAACTCTACAGCATTTTATTCTGATGTTATTTTAGCCCCATGGACTGTCATAAAAATGACATTATGGGGAAGTCCATTTAAGGGGAGATTGAGATGGATTATCCTTATTTTAGCATGTAAATTATAGACATTTCTCTTCTTCAGCAGTAAGTCCATTTTAAGGAAGATTGAGATAAATTATTCTTATTTTAGGACACAGAGATTTGCAAGTTGGTCACTTTTCTTTAGGATTTGGTGTGCATCTTGGGAAAGCTTGCCAGGTTAATGAAGGTCTGGGGGAGGGTAGAGAGAGAATTTCCAGATGGGAGCTGTGGTGGAAAGTTTAAGAAAAACAGACAAACTGACCCAAAAAAGGCATTCCTCAGCCTTTAACAAAACAAATTCACCCAAGATTTTGCCTTAGCAGCACAGCAGCCAGGAAACTGAGGGGGTGGTGCATGTGGGAGAGGAGAGTGGGGTCTCACATGTCTAATAGCCATTTAACTGTCTTAAAGGATCTATTTTCTTAGACACAGTTAGGCTTTTTTTCAACAACAGCAATCCACATCTCCCCTCATCTCTGTTTCTTACAAACAACCTATTTATTATGTGTACTCAGAGGAAAATCACAAGCTGGTTTAACACTGCAGTTCTTCTTTGTCTTTCTTGTAGTAGTCTTGGGTAATGCTGACTGGCTGCCTTTCCATCACACTCTCCATCCGAATAGTCCAAGCACTCAGCATCAGAACACAAATTGCTGTGTTGCAGCTGGACCCTGTTTCATTAAAGGGCAGGATCAAAATTCCAAATCACCACAGCTCCCTGCTGACTCTGGGGAAACTGAATTTCGCAGCCTAGACCAGATGTGGTTTACATAGACACTGCATTTTCTTCAAGATTCTCTTCTCGTAGAACAGCTAGTTATGTTTATTTCTCATCTTCAGTAAAATCTCTCTTTTAGGAAGAACTGAGAGGGATTAGCTTTTTATGTAGAATCCTAGCCAGTAAAATTCCTTACCAAACCTCATTTTATATTTTTGGTCGTATATCTTACTCCCAAACCTAAAATGGCAAAGCAGCATCCTGCTTCTTCAACAAGCTTCAGCTCTGATGTATAGTCTATATTATATCATGGTACTTCACTGCGATATGCAAACAGAACCATAAGAAATTATATCAAACTACATTGAAATGAGCATTGGGATATGAGCAGATCCTCCGAACTGGCCTGTTTGATTATGTTCTTAATGCATGTCACATAATTTCCACCAGGCCCCATTAACTATGACTACACAGAAGCTAAGTGGTCACAAAGGTGAAGCCATTCTGTGTCCATTATTTGCCAGTGCCACAGCCTCCACTAGAGAAATACCACATCAGAAGTTATAAAAATCACAAAAAATAGGCATAGTCTGTGCTTAGTCAGTAGGTGGATGGAGGACCTTCTTTAGGAAATGTTGTAACATCTTGATTAAATCCTTTTTCTGAGTAAGCTCTGAACCATTTCCTATGGTTCAGATGAGGGACTTAATGAGGAGGTGGTGAAATCCAGGCTTGACCAACTGCAGTCATCAAATATCTGTTCCTATATTTTGCTGACGTAGTGATCTTATCCCCAGCCTCCTGGGTGAAGTTCATTTAACTGGATACATAAGGTAAGGTTTCCCTCAGGAATACTTCCTAGCACAAGAACTTAAATGTGCAGTCATTTTGTCAGGCTTCTTGTAATCCTCACTTAGAAATAATTCTCTCTGCTGTTTCTGATACATTTTTGGTAAATATGCCTTGTACATTATTTAGGGTGTTTTCCTACCTTGGATTTGTAGTTAATATCTTGGGTACGGTACCTGAAGGGTGCTTCTTCCTCTGCTACAGATATTTTTACTAGAAAGACCAGTAACTTGCAACCTTCCTGTCTAACATCATCATTGGCAAGGGCATCTCCCAGCATCGTGCCATGCTAAGCACCAGTTTGGGTGGCCTACCCATCGGTTTGGGAACACATGCCATTTGACATGGTGTAGCTTTTCTTTTAGAGCTAGGCATAAAATATTACAAACTCAGACCTGAGTGTCGGGTTCCTGATATCTCTGTGCAAGAGAACCTTAAGATTCACTTTTCTGTATGATGCCTACAACTCCACATAGTTTAGTCAAGCTATTTAGAACCTGCAAATGAAAATAATTAGCTAATGATAGGTTATTTTCATTACAGAAGTACCCAAACTGACATCTTCATTATAATCCATTTATCTGCTCCTCAATGAGGATATAAATTCAACAGTCTAAAGCTGTACTTAATCCAAACAGTGTGACTGAGCCTATCTGTGCAACAGTCCAAGCTAAGGCAACAGCTCGGGCTACAGCCTTCCTCAGATTGAGTCTGGATTCAAGCACTGAACCCAAACCTCTGGCCAGCCAGCAGTCTGTTGTGTGGCCATGTTTGTGAGTCTCCAGTTAGGAACAGAGTTGGTAAAGGATTTTAGACAGTGACTGAAGAAAGACCTTCTTAATGCCCCTTTCCATTTGCATGACTCTGTTTTTATGGTAGGTTTCACTACACACTAGAGAGTGCCAGGCATTCTCTCCCGATTGGCCCCTACCCCAAGAAGCTCACAGTTACTCTGCCAATCAATGAATTACCAAATTATTTGTGTTAACTCACTTGTGTATTGCACAGAAGGAGGGGAGCATGTGTGGACCACAGCTGTTCATCTACAGCTTAGTTTAACGTAAAATACACAACTTATTAACACACGTGGGAAAGACATGGCAGCTTCACTGGAACCATTGTCAGGGAACAAGGTAACCCATTGCTCCTCCAGGGTTAGAGGCAGCAGCAAACAACAGATATTTTGTCTTTGGTTGGCTGATTTTTTTTTAACTGCAATACATCTGCTAATTAGGTCACATTGATCAAAATGGAAAGTGGAGGAGATTTGGGTGGGTATTATTTTAGATAGAAGATGAAAATAATGAGATTTGTGCTACCTTTTTGATCCTTAATGACCACTGTTTTCTAAGGAGAGATAATTTTGTAATCTGCCACCATGGTTCTATCAAGAAGACCAGTCTAGCCATGATCTGCTGGAGTGTTTAATGGAGTTTTAAAAGTATGCAGATATTGATTGCCTGTAGCGTCCAGGCAACTGAAATGTTACCAAAGCTCCTCAGGTCTTTCAATGTTTGACTCAACCACACACAGCATTCAAATAGCTCTATGTGGTCTGAATAAACAAGGGGCTTTTTTCTTTTCAATCAATGCGGTCTAATTGGTGTGGCTGCTTTGATACCTTGACAAGTTTCTCAGTGATCCATAGAGTCTTCCAAGAAAAAAAATACACAAAATCTAAAACTGTAAGCAGCTTTATACGTCATAAAGAAACCAGAAAAGATAAACCCTCACTAAACTACTTTGTAGTTCTACATTAAAGCACTATGCTCTATTTACTAATAAAGCAATTCATTAAGTAAAGATGATAGCTAATAGTGGAAATCTTCTCTTAATTAGCAATGTTGTGTGATCAGGGATGGCTTGTGTCAACTAAGGAGATTCTGCTGGTCTCTCAGTCAGAATAGTAATTTTGAAAATAAAATGTATAAATTATATATGGAGAGCCAATATGGAATTACACTATTGATTTGTAATTATTAACTATTTCTTTAATGAATTATAAAGTCTTTGTTCTGTCCTTTTTTCCCAAGCAATACCTGAATAAATACTATGGGTGCCCCAAAGACAATTGCAATCTATTTGTCCTGAAAGATACTCTGAAGAAAATGCAGAAATTTTTTGGGCTGCCTGAAACAGGAGATTTGGATCAAAATACTATTGAGACAATGAAGAAACCCCGCTGTGGTAACCCAGATGTAGCGAATTACAACTTCTTTCCAAGAAAGCCAAAATGGGAGAAGAATTATATAACATACAGGTACTGACCGGTGATGTTGGGCTTTGCTCACATATAAACATGGTGCTTTTAAGAACCAATCAAACAAGACACTTAGAAGTGGAGTAGCTGCTTAGTGGGCTATACAGGATTTCTTGAATTAGAATCTCTTTGTGTTTGGATGCTTTAACAAACACCTGTGAAACCGCAGATTGCAAAAATTTCAGGAAAAATAATCTAAAGATCAACTTTATGGCCCTGGTTCAGACTAAAGAGATTTGGGGTTTATGCTTTGCTCTGCTGCAAGCATCTTAAGGGAACTGGAGCAGGAGCATCTCAGCTACCCATCTGCTCAGCAGAGACCACAGTACTTACTGACTGCAGAGGTCACAGAGAAGAACAGACTCTTCCACATTCAGCAGTCATAAGAATGGAGGTCACCAAATAAATTTTAACTTAAAGCAATCATATTTCAGATATACATAGACATGATTCAACACCAGCCTATTGCAATAGGTTCGGCATGTTTTAATGTCTTACTCTTACTCTGAAGAGTTAGGGACCGATCTAGCTCTCATTGAAGTCAGTAATTAAGAAAAAACCTCATTACCTTAGGTAGTCCAGGAACAAACTTTTAGCATCAGTGAGAACAACCAGCAGATTTGTCTTAGCCACTTGACTTGGTCTGCTGTTTCCTCACAACTTATGACTCAAAGCACCCCTCATGCTGTGACTAGCCTAATAAACACCAAAAAAACCTGTGGCAACTCTTGCACTTGCTGATGTGCTTCGTCTCGTGCTTCCTAATTCTCCTTAGGCGCAGTTTCCCTCACTGAGCACAGGCCCGGCCGCAAAAGAATTGGAAACTTGTCTTTACATGGAGATTAGCTGGCACTAGGAAGTCCAATGCACTGAAGAGTCTGCCCCTTTCTCATGTCAGGTCTCCATCGTGCATGTTTGTACCTTCTATTTCCCCATGTATCCTGTTGCAAATGTAACTGACACAGTGGTAAAGGATTAACATTCAACTGGGATGAAATATATATGGCTAACCTCAAAGGTGAGGGAGAAGAGCTGTTTTTCTGTTATTGTTAAAGAGCAAAACAATCCACATTTGAAACTTTCAAAACATTACTGAACTCTTCTTCTGGGAAATAAATCTGATCCATCAAGATGTGCTTGTATGTTCGTGTCTAAGGTGACAGTATGACTTGCCAGCACTCGGCACCGATGCAAAACCCCGCATATGTTGTGCAAGGCCCGCTGCCATGCAGGCTTTACAGCCTCTGGCTATTTAATTTTCTTCATGCTGCTGTATCAATTCCAAAGCAAAATAAATAGTAAGCACTACATCTAAACACATCTCTGAATCACAGGAAAGTGTAGATGTCACGTGCAGCACTGTTAACTGTTAACCAGTTTCACTACCGAGTCTACTCAGCATTTTGAGCAGTAAACAACAAATACTGGCAGAAGGTTTATGTGTTATTTAACTTTTCCTTTTACCTCTAAGGATTTTAGGCTATACCCCGGATTTGGATCCTGAGACAGTGGATGATGCCTTTGCTCGAGCCTTTCAAGTCTGGAGTGACGTCACACCGCTGAGATTTAACCGAATAAACGATGGAGAAGCAGACATCATGATTAATTTTGGCCGATGGGGTATATATTTCTATTTTTGCATATGTTTTGGGTTTTGCACTTTTAATTAATCCTTAGTATTGGAATGACCTACCCTCAGTAAGTAGCACCCGTGAGCCTTTCTGGCAAACCTTGTCCTAGTTTGCACTTAGCTTATACAGGTTAAGATCTAATTTCACTGAGATTTTTTTTCTTTCTTATACGCGTGAGTGAGAGAAGTATTTATACAATATCATTATACTATATTTATCTTTCCAAAAGAAAATCACTAGGGGCAACACGTTATTTTTAAATGTATAAATCAGAAATAGAACTGGGAAATACCGGTACAGATCTTCAGCTGATGTGGGCTGGCATCCTGCCACAGAAGAGAATGGGTTGCCACCATACAGTTTATTTATAGCTCTATGCTCAGTTCCCCAGTGATAGAGGTGGAGGTCCTAACTCATTAAAAATGGACTTGTGACATTCAGTTTTGACCCCACAGCTGGTCTCTGTTCTTAGCATAGCAGAATGTAAGCTTTCAATGCATTCTTTGGTCTTAAAGAATTTAAAAATATGGATCCTTGAATTATGGTTCAAGTCCAGCTGGTGGTAGGTGACTTGATTCGTTTTTGTTGTACATGCCTTCTCAATTAATTTTGGTTTCCCCAAAGAGAACGTTTATAGCTTTTCAGTGTAAACCTCAGGCATTTAAAATTCTTACAGAAAGTCACAGAAGTTTTAATACTAATGGAGATACTTGTGCAGCCAAACACTTAGGAGGTAGACTTTGGAAGTGAAGTGAACAGCTCAAAGAATAACCAATCTCCTTGCAAATGCCCCCATTTCAAGGTGGTTTTCTTTGCTCTAGCTACTGATGAATTGATCCCAAAAGCTTCAGAGATTCTGTACAGAACTCAGAACTTCAGAACATCATCTAGGCTGGCTTGGTTTGGAAAAATAGAAATCCTACAGAAGCAAAAGTGTTTCTGTGGATTTTAGTACTTGCTGGTTGTAGTTAGCTCAGAAACAGTGGAAGAAGAACTCCCACATTGATTCATTCTTCTCACTTTACTGCACATCAGATTCACAGGAGCTGGGACACCCACAAGGGTTTTTCATTTCTAAGCTTTCTTTTAAGCAAAGGATCTACTTTGAAATAAATGGGAATAAAGCATCTAATATACGTCAAAATCTTCACCTTGACAACTGACACGCGTCCACTGCAATGAATGGACTGAAGTAGTATTAGAAGAATGCTACCAGCATGAAATCAGTGTCACAGAGTAGAGAATCAGGCCTGTGTATTTAGGGCTTCTGTTAAATGGCAAGACATCAAACAAAAAGGCCTGAAACGATGCAACTGGAGATGCTGGCAGCCAGCTTCAATGCACAGGTCAGTGTGGTGGGAAAGTTATGAATGCCAGGGCTATGCCCTTGCCAGCCTGCCTTACCCACATGCGGTGTACTTCCATGAAAAGCCTACAGTGCAATAACAGGAGAGCTACTTAACCTGCTGTTGCCCTGTGAGCTGCCTAACTCTTGGAGTGGTTGATGGGGAGGAGGAATAGGCTCATTCACAGGACTCAGTGCACTGAATAAGAGTCAGCTTCTGGAGGCTCACTACTGAGACACTCAGCCCATTTGCTTTCCTGCTTGAAGTAGTTAGTATCCTGCACAAAGAAAAGAGCACAGCAGTCTGAGGTGCAGCAGAAAAGAGTAGCCTGCAAAAAGAAATCTGCCTTTACTTTGTAATCTCTGTGTTGAAGACTGATACGAATTATCTGAAAACATCCCTCATCTACAATGTCTATTTTACAGCTCCTGCCAGTCTCCCTCGAGAAGTAGCAGTGCACACACAGTCAAGCATCTAATGTACAATATTGCACTGTTCTTCACTGTCTCTGATTCCGTTCCACAATGCTTATGAGATATAAAATAACATGCTGTGACAACTGCAGTACCGACACTTAATATTCTTTATAAGAACTAGCTGCTTCTCTTCTGGTTCAGTCTTTCCAGCACAACCCATACCAATAAACTCACTCACTAGAGTATTCTGCTGCTGTCTTGAATGGGAAAGTACACATGATCGTCATCATTCACGTACAGGGCTTGACAGAGTTGAGGTCATTAGAAATTGCTCTTTTTTGTCTGCTTCCTCTTGCAGAACATGGTGACGGCTACCCATTTGATGGCAAAGACGGCCTCCTGGCTCATGCCTTTGCACCAGGGCCAGGAATTGGAGGAGACTCCCATTTTGATGATGATGAACTGTGGACTCTTGGAGAGGGGCAAGGTACCAGGATTTTTAATGTTTCAGTACATATGGCCTGCTGGCTGCTATGTTTTAATGCTGTTTCAGGCACTGCGCTAAATGTTTTCATTGACATGTTAATACATGTTAGGAGAAGAAAATGAATTTAAATTGTTCTCTACAGAATATTAATGTAATTCCTGCAGAAATGTTACCTAGGATTTTCCTTTCTGTTCCTCTACTGTTGTTCCTTGAAAAACTGAATTAATAATGGGCCTGATGCTGCATAACTTTCATTAATTGTGGGAAAAGTACAAAGCCATGACTACAGTTTTGAACGTTTCAGTTTTAAGGGTCTCAAACTACATCTTTAAGTTCATCTATAAGAGGCAGACTGGCCAGTGCTTTTCATCACTTTTAAGATGGTGTAACCTGTGGCTCCAGTTGTTAAAAAAGAAACCATCTACCTGAATAAGGATTTATGTACTCATGGTGCCTGTCAAAAACACATGGAATATAAACCACTTGTGCTGATGACTGAAACAAAATTGACATCAAACAGTGGATTAAGAACTTCTCCAAGAATCTTTAACAGGCAGTTTGCCATACCCTTTAAAACAACTGAAGCCCAGCTAATATCACCTGAACTAGACGAACAAGAGCAAGTATTAGCAGTTTGGAAACTCTTTTTTTTTCTGCTTGAACTTTGCCACAATCAAGTAGTACTAATTATCATTCTTCTACTGTAAAATCATTTTGAATACTTAGAATAAGAATGCAAACACATGTTTGACTTTTATTTCAAGCACTGCTTTTCTCAGTTGTCCTCCCATTGAAAAAATAATTTGAACTTTAATACTAAAATAGTCAACTTCCTTCTGGTCGGCTTTCTTTTAACTTTAGCAGAAGAACTGACAAGGTACTGTACTAACTAGGCTGAATCTCTGCCTCGGACTAACAACAAACAGGAGGAAACTGTTTCCCATATTAGCGGAAATACTGCACAAGCACTCAGTTACTGCCATTAAAATAAATGCTACGAATAAGTGAATGATCTATTACATTAACACATATTACAGCATGAGTGCTGTAGTCTTAAGACTACCTGTGACAAACTGAAATATAACCCAGGATCTGGGGGTGTCTGTGTTATCATCCTACCCCTCAGTGCCACAGCAGACCTCATTCAAATCAAACTGGAAATACCAAAGTGGTTTATGAGGCACAGGGCATGTTCAGCTCCTACTCAACTGCTGCCTGGAGCTTTTCAAACTATACTGAACATTTTAGACCATATTATCAAAGAAAATAAATTTATAAACATGCTGTTAATGAATTTATGAGTTTGCATTGCCATAGTGACAACATAATATATATGTTTCTGGGCTAATTTTAAGGACTGTTCATTGTAACACTTCACCATGAGTAATTTCCATGTAATTCTTTCAAAACGACTAGTTATTATTTCAGCTATGATCATCTTGCCAATAGAGACACCAGCAACATATTGAATTTCAAAGTGGAAATTCAGACAGCATTTCTGTATCAATATCCTCCAGCAGATGTCCAGAAACTGTATTTCTTTTCTATATCAGTTGGTGGCTAATTTCACCACTGCATTTATTCTCTTTACAGTGGTTAGAGTGAAGTATGGAAATGCAGATGGCAAATACTGCAAATTTCCCTTCTGGTTCAATGGCAAGGAATACAATAGCTGCACAGATGCAGGACGCAGTGATGGATTCCTCTGGTGTTCCACAACCAAAGACTTTGATGCAGATGGCAAATACGGCTTTTGTCCCCACGAATGTAAGTAGATCATTGTTTCTACTGGGTTTTTTTCTGATAAACTGATCTTTACTTATTTGCCAATTCTCCTTGTACTTTTCCTACTTCTTTTCTAGCAGATTTAGATTCAAAGCTTTTTAATATCTTCTTGGTATCACAGTAGACAAAACTCCCTAAAGGTTCCCCTGGAGCAGGAGGGTTCATAATTGATGGTGACCCAGGTCAAGACCTTTCTCTAAAAACAAGGACATACTGAAGATATATTTGAAACAACGTCAACCCTATATATCCATCAAAGACACTACAGGTGCAGTTTCATGATCCAGAAAGACAAGCACCTTTTAGAGTAAGGGTAGGGCCAGATTTGGAGATGGAGCACAATAAATGACAGAAACCTCTCCCTAAATTGCAGGCCATTCCACAAAAGTGCAATTGTGTCTCCTTCAAGAGCAGTAACTGATAAAAAACAGCAGTTAGGGATGAAACCCATTAAGCCAAACCTCTATAATTTTGCATACCAATTTTACCAACTGGTGACCCAGGTCCTCTGAGTCTGGGAGCCCTTTAGTGCAACAGGACACCATTATTGTCACAAATCACCCTTTAAATGACATCATCTGCATGTCAAAAGAAAAATTATTGAATTCTCAAGTGACTATCTATGGTTTTACAAGGTTATTTATATGTTAGTACATTGCAAATTGCTAGCCAGGAAACCACTCAGATTTTGAGAATTTAGGTTTTACTTTTCATGCAGGTCTTCAGACTCTTGCTCATGAACCAGTGTCAGCAGCACTCTTTAGATACAGGAATGACACTGTATCTGAAATCATAACTCTATCTTTATCTGTACAAAACTCTCAGAGGATCTAGGAAAGCTAAGATCATACTCAATTTCTAACTTTTTAGAATGCGAACATAATCCTCTGCTTCGTGAGCAATTTATTGCATATCTGGAAACGTTCATTTACAGATCAATGTATATAATGCAGCTGTAACTTTTTAAAATTATACACAACCTGATAATTCTCTTTCAAATTAAACTATGACAAAAATGTTTCCTGTTGTACATCATAAATGTGTATTTATATGCTTGAAAATCTTGATGAGTCTACTGGATATAAGATTTCTCGTGTTATATGAGTGTTAATTTTATCTCCTGTATATCACACAACAGGAAACATTTGGGGAAGCAATTAAACATAATTTGCAGTAGCCTACTGTGCTAATTTACCAGCAGTGAGAAGAGTAGAGAAGGCAAGGGGCTTTTAGTTACTTGTTCCATCATGTTCTGTTCGCCAGCCCCAGTGCTGGCACCCATATTCACCAACATTCCCGGTACTGCAGTTCCCTTATTTACTTTTTTCCCTTTGCATGCAACAGCTGCTATAAGCTATTGGCAGCAGGGAGTGTTTCATCACTCTTGTTGCCTTGCGTTCCGAGCAGTGGACCCACAGGTTCACTAAAACTCCTGCCTGCTACTGCTGTGTCATAATGAATAAAAATGGAGTTATGAAAAAGAATCAAACAGAAAATAATGGAGCTTTTGTTGGACTCATGCTAATCCTGCTTGGAACAATAGTGAGACACTTATTTATAATACTATGGCTACATGGAGTCAGTACACAGAAAGACAACACAGACTGCTGAAAGAAAATGAGTGAGCTTAAGGGGTAAAGCTGACAAACCAAGACATGTTCAGGGTTTTGCCAGACCAAGAATGCACAAGCACAGCCTCACATGTCCCAGGCAAGCCTCAGCAAGTACTGTAAAAACACATGCATGTTCATTAATATGTATGTGCCAGTTAAGCACACATTTTTTGAAAGATCACAGAAATGTGTACATAGAAAAAGCTCAGATACCCTGTCTTCAAAATTTCTCCAGTATCTTACTGTAGCCAACAATAAATTCATTTCTGCTTAAGAAACTTTGGGGATATCTGAAGTTCATTTGCAAGACTATACAGTTTCCAGTACAAGATTACAATTTTCTGCATCAGGATGCTAGTGGTTTGCAGAGATAATCTGCTGTAGAACATATCAGTCTTCTAGCCCTAATGTGTTAAAAAATATTTTTCGTTTCCAAAATCCTAACTGCCCATTACAGATCACATCTAGAGCTGGGATCTAGCATGGTGACAGCTGTTTATACAACTAGAGGGGATGAACAAGCAGGAGTGTGAACTTTTAACAGACCTCAGTTAACTAAAAAAACCAGTTATCATTAGCTAAATGACTTTCAGCACTATCTTCTTTAACCTAACATTTACTTCAGTAGATTATACGTGTGCACACACACATGCCTGCACAATAATTCTTCCCTAAAACTTTCCCATCTCCTTTATTCCCCACCTTTCCCCAACCTCCTCTCCCTCAGGTTAATCCTTCCAGCTGGAAAACAAAGTAAAACAAAGCAAAATTGGGCTCATTTCTTTAAAATAGTCCACATGCCAGACACAGTTGGAATGAAGCCCAGATTATAGGGAGCTGGACAAACCAAGATCCATATACCCTGACTGATACCTTTCGAAAATCCCATAAATCATACAAGACCAAAAAGGTAAGCAATGAAGCACTCTCAGGGCGAGCTGGTTCTGGAAGTTGATGTTCCTGGAAATGCCTGTGTCAGGGTTTCTGAAACAGAACAGAAGAGTTCCAGCCTTTTGTGTCTGATGTAATTGTTTCGCAAGATCCTTGAATTGTTACGGACAGATGTTTCTTATTAAATTCAGAGCAGCATTGTTCACTCATTATTCCAAGACACCATTTTCTAAAACCTGGCTAATAAATTCTGATGGGGAGTGTCTGTTTCTCTCTCATTTAATTCACTGAAGTTAGTTTCAGTTCTTTTCATTATAGAGCCATGCCACATATTTGGGAACATTTTTAAAGCTATGGTACTGCACCAAGCTTTTCTAAAGTTAATCCTAGATCTGTCCCCTAACTTTGTAGACTGATTCAACTATCATTTCTCAAAGCAGAAGAAAGGAAAGCAGGAATTTGCCCGCCTACTAACACAAGTCTTATGCAGGTGTGCTGAACCTCTCCTTTGCCATATGGCATCGAGAGATCTTGAATCTCTCTCTTTACCAAACTCTACTGACACTACAGGAAGTTCAGGCCCCTTTGGTCCTGTGATATCTAACGTTACCGGTACCTGTGCTCTGCCTGTACCTCCTCAGACTGGTCACAGGCCTTGCAGGCCGCTGCTCCACTGCTCCCCCAGGCAGAACTCTCATGAATCTGCAGCTACCTATACCTTGCATCTGTGCCCCAGGGTTTTGAGCAGCCTTTTGGCCTGATGTTTCCTTTTGGCCTGATGTTTCCTTACATCACAGCTGGCTGACCTTTCTGGGAAGAGTGCAGCTCACAGATTAGTAACGTCCAGCCTGAATCTGCTCCCATATCAGCGTATCTTCACTGATTATTAAATCGCTGACCTTGCCACAGTACAGAGCAAGAGACAGGCCCTTTAAGATCCCCTTACACGTATATAAAGTTTTTCTTTTCTTGTGGGGAAAACTGACTTAGTCTCTTTCATTTAAGAAAATAATTCTCTAGTTAAGGCAAGGGGGAGGTTATGAGAGCTTAATAAACCATAGTTGTTACCATCACATGATGTTACCTCAAGCAAAATGAAAAATTGCATTTTGACTGTGACTCAAAGACTCCACGCAAAGCAGTAGGAGACTGACTTTCCATAAGTTTTTTGCAATGTAACCACATTTATATCAATAGAAAAGGCTATTAAAATACAGTTTGCCAGATCTAGAGCTAGAAGCAGCTCGTGTGGTAAATGAGTCATCCAAACAGATCAGTTTGATTTTGCCTTCCAGTTCTATTCTTTATAAAAAAATTAAAGTCTCTTTCTAGTCAAGATAGCCACAGTTCCAGTTAATGCACATTTCCTAACTTATTACAGCACCTTAGACAAACATTTGCAGCTTGCTGTTCTAAGGATGCAGTGCGTGTTGCCATTGCCTTTCGCCTAGAGATAAGACCTCTGCGTGGCTGCTTCCATGTCCAGGGTGCAGAAGGATACAAACCAGAGCTCAGCCAGGTCAGAAGTTCAGCAAACTCACACATGTGAGCCAGGCCTGCAAATCTCCAAGTCCTCTCCTTAGTGGAACTGGAACTTACTTCAGTAACTTACTGGTTCGTGCCCCTGATACTCTGGCCAATTACTGATTGAAGTGGAAAAAGGAAAATTAATCATCTGTGTCACAGCACCCCATCATTAAAACCCTTCACAGTCACCCCTCAGCCAGAAAAGGTCTTAAGTTTTTATTTACTACTACTTTAAATGAAGCAATAAATAAATAATAATAAACTCACCAGCACATGGTACTTACAGACACTGTCCTACCATTGACAATTTCCATTAATAGAGCAGCCAAGAGAAGACACAAGCAGATTCACATGATATCTGATGCTCCAAGCCACCTGCATTTTCATGTAATTCAATTTGGACATACATTTTGAAATATTAACATGAGAGATTTTATTTGTCTTCCTCTAGATATTCCAGAAAGTTTACTAAAATCCTAAAACAGATCCCAGAACTCATGACTCAGTTTAATCTGTATTTCTTCATCCACAAGAGAGATTTCTGGTTCTCAGGGTTGAGCCATGGGGCCTTGTTTATCTATGTGGACAGACAAGGAACAGCCCCTAGAAGATCAGTACACTACCTTCAGGAACAGTAACACAGACGACAAGAGAAGCCTCCAGTGTTCAGCTTTGGTGGAGCAGTCCTATTTGTTCTCTCTTGCTTATCTATTGAGTGCCTGAGCCCAGTTGCAGAGACTCTCAGAAATGACAAGCAAAGCCTAGAGGAAAAGCCTACAGGCTATGATCTGACTTCAACTCCACTGTATGCCAGCATCTTAAAGAAACTGAAAACATTCACAGATGGCCATTAGGAAAAACTGACCTGGCTTGTCTGTGCCTCTGTACAAAATTTGCCATTCTAGCTAACATTTTCGATGCAAGGTAAATGAATCAGCAGAGCACCAAAGAACATGAGTGACTTTCTCAGAATCCTCTTTCTAAATGTTGTTTCAAGAAGGGATATAATTTTATGTTACAAGGGAGCTATAAAGGACATACACAATTCAAACCACATTCAAACAGCTTGGGATATTCTTCAATTCCAGTTCATTTATACAGACCAGCCAGTCATTCCTTTCTATTCGCTTCCGAGATTGTGACATGCCTTGTCTATCTTGCCAAAGCACGTCACTGTTGGTATGAAGTTCTAAGTGTGAACTGCACCGCGCACAACAGCTGTCTAATCTCTGTGAAGACCTTTGCATGTTACCGCCGGCACACCGGGATTCCTTGTTGATGTTCAGAGTATTGAAGTTTTTCTCTTTCATTCTCCATACAGCACTTTTTACAATGGGCGGCAACGGGGATGGGCAGCCGTGCAAATTTCCCTTTAAATTTCAAGGCCAATCCTATGACCAGTGCACAACAGAAGGCAGGACAGATGGATACCGATGGTGTGGAACCACTGAAGACTACGACAGAGATAAGAAATATGGATTCTGCCCAGAGACAGGTATGAGGAATGTTGCTTGCATAAAAGAGTCTAATTTGTCATTAAGTAACAAAAGCCTGCTTTTTTACATCTTCACCAGAGCACACAGAAGTCAATGAGTGAGGCACAATTTCAGCATAGGTGGGTAAGGAAGTAACTAGGACAGGAGCAGCACCTTCTTGGCGGTGTTCAAGACCAGGTTACAGAATCACAGAATCACAGAACGTTA
>NW_010172581.1:0-21484 GCF_000695765.1 Mesitornis unicolor
CTGCGAGTGCTGGATGCCTCCTGGTACCCGCCGCAGGAGCGAAACGCCCGGCAGGAGTTCAAGGAGAGGCACATCCCCGGGGCGTCCTTCTTCGACATCGAGGAGTGCCGGGACCAGTCCTCCCCCTACGACTTCATGCTGCCCAGCGAGTCCCACTTCGCCGACTACGTGGGGCGCTTGGGGGTCAGCAATGACACCCATGTGGTGGTGTACGACGGGGATGCGCTGGGCACCTTCTATGCTCCCCGTGCCTGGTGGATGTTCCGGGCCTTTGGACACAAGCAGGTCTCTGTGCTGAACGGTGGCTTCAAGAACTGGGTGAAGGAGGGCCACCCTGTCACGGCGGAGGTCAGCCAACCCACCCCGGGCACGTTTAAGGCCAGGCTGAACACAACCCTGCTGAAGACCTTCGAGGAAATGATGCAGAACGTGGGGTCTCTGCAGTTCCAGGTGGTGGATTCCCGCCCTGAGGGCCGGTTCCGGGGGACCGAGCTGGACCAAGGTAATGGAGGTGGGAACGGCACCTACCCCCTGCGCCAGAGAGGGATGAGTGCCAATACTAAGTCCTGGCATAACAACTCCTCCCAGCCAGCAAACAGATTTTCCTAATGCACAGACATGCTTCAGCGTAACTCGATTTACCTTAAGGGATCCACAGTTGAGCATTTGGATCCCTGTGCCCTTAGAGGTTGCTTTACTTGTAGTTGGTTGTACTGCTGCAGGAGAGAAAACCAGAAAAGTTCTGCAGTCAGTTGGCTCCCAGATCCCCCATCCCACACCCTGCTGAAGCTTATCAGACAGAATGCAAACACGGGAGGCGAGAGCTCCCCAGGGGTTTGTTCAGGGCCCTATCTAACGCTAGCAGACACACTCAAACTATCAGTATTCATACAGGCACCTCTAATCATAATGAATGCACCAGCAAAAGCCCGTGTTTTAGGCAATACAGTAACTCAAGAGACCTTTTCCTTCTCGCTCTGGTTCCCAGCAAATAGAGGACTTGCTTGAGCTGATCTTTGTCCTTTTGCTGCCTGCCAAATTGTACCATTCATGAGCTGGAAAAATGTGGACATTTGTGGGGAAGAGGGGAGGTGAGTCTCGGACAGGCTAGGAAAGAGTTCATAGCTCCTTTCTGGGGGAGAAGCCAGGTAAGACAAACCCATCCCATCCCAAACACACTATATGAGCAGGGAACAAGTCACAGAGAGTGGCAACACCATTCCTGGAGGTGAGGGAGCAGATGGAGGCAAAGCATGTCCCTTTAGCAGCTCACCAGAGACTAATGGAAAAAGGTGCCAAGCTGCCACCCTGAGCTGCAGCCCCTGGTCATGCCTTGACACAGCAAGGGATGGGCCCTTCCAGACAGTCCTGACCCTGTGTCCCTACCAAGCTTAAGTAAGAAAAGCCCCAAACCCCTCCTGAATGCATGGGCTGTCAGCCTCTTTCTTTTGGATGTCCCAAGTAACAGGAACAAAAATTGAATTTGTTACTTCGGTCAAACACTGGACACACAAGCAGCAGGGGTGGGAGAAATCCTGTGGGGACAGCTGATACAGCAGTGTGCCTAGAATTAAATACAAGTTGGTTGTTAAAGGAGGCCTTGACTCTGTAATTTAAGCCTTTATGTATCCCAGAATAACCTCTCCTCCAAAAGGGAATCACAGAAGTGGTTTGAAAAGAAATGCAGAATTTAAAAAACAAAGCACAGAAGAGCTCAGCAATGGTTGTTGGGTCTGGGAGCTCCCGCAGGCTTCTGCGGGCCTGAGGCAGCACTGCACCGCTGCCTTGCAGGCCGGTTGTCATTCTGCTCTGGCTGTTTTCTTACACGTGTGCTGCAGTACAGCCACTGAGTGTGACACCGGGTCCCGAAATAAATTCCCGTGTACGAGTCTTAGGAGCGTTTGGCTGTAAATGGCTCTGTACACATGGTTCATATAAGTGTCTACAGTGAGCCCCCCTCAAATGTTCTCAGCCTGTGCAGGACAACACAGAAGGTGTGAAAGGTAATGGGAGTGACGGAGGAGACTGTTGCAGGGAGAGCAGGGCAGTTGGGTTTATTGCTTATTGCATTTCTTTGCCTACTGAAACCCATCACAGCGAAGGTTGATCTTTAACCTCAAGACGTGAATAAAATGCTCCTCACTGGAGGATTTCGCATTCTTTCTCAAAGTGGGACTTGTCACCAGGTGGCAAATACCGCAGCCCCTGACAGTGTCTTGAGAACAGATTTTTTCCTCTGAAATGAGTCAGCATGGAGCAGTGTATTTGTGGTGGTCCAGTTTTGCTTCCCACAGCAGATCCAGCAGGATGAGCGCTCCAGCTGCAGCTGCTCATGCCACAGGAGCCCGACAGCCGCCTGCACCAGGCCAGCCAGTAGCTGTGCTGCAGCCAGCAGCGGGTAAAAGGCAGCGCTTACACCTACAAGAGCAATTTGAAATCAATGCTGACTAATTACAGGGGTCATCCAATCAGGGAGAAGAAACGTCTGCAATTTAGAGAAGAAGAATGATCTTGAGGTGAAGGAACTTGCTGTGTTCTCAGGTGATTTCAGTTTAATTATTGCCTCAGCTCTTGACTTCCTAATTAAGTCAATTAATCTCTCCGGTTCCATGAACTCCATCTCTAGAAGAGGCTAATTTCAGCTGACGCTTCTGCCTCTTTAGTGTTTCAGTTCCTTGTGGTAGGAATTAGCTCTCCCTGTTTTATTTTTATGCAGCAGCTACCTTGCTGGGATTTAGACCTCTGTAGTGCTTAAGATAAGTCGTAATATGTGGCTAATTTTTACTTGCTGGGAGAGGTTCACCCAGGTTGCTAGGGTGGAGAAAAATGGACGGCGTTTCTATAAGCCAGGTCTCATAGGTCTTAAATGCAGATATTGTTTTGGATTAAAAAGCTTGGATGTTCATGCATGTTGTGGTGCATAAGCCCATCAGATGTGCAGCCCTGACCTGTGCACTGTGTGGTTAAAGGTGTCCTTTCTGGAGGACCCAAGGGCTCAGGCCTGCTCACTAGCTGTGATTCAGCAATGGCCCAGCCAGGTTCTGCAAGGGCCTGCGTGCTCAGGCGCTGTAGGGTGCGGGTCTGTGGAGCCAGCCTGAACTGAGATCACCACAGGCAATTCAGAGGCAGATGATAAAAATAATGACATGATGGTTACTAGTGCTGGCTCTCTCTGAGTATTGGGCATTGAGAACTGACAAACAGGAATTATAGCTGAACAAATGCGTACAGAAAAGTTGTGAATTTCTGAATTGTCTTGCAGACCCCTGAGAAAAGAGGGGATAGTTGCCAGACAAGAAACCCATCATCTAAAATAGAACACAAGCCCGAAGTGTCATGAGCTTCCAACTGTTTTCTTTCTCAGCCCTTGTGTAGTCCTTCTCTGCCTTGCACAGCTCTGAAGGTTTTGCCGATTTTTCCCAGCTCTCAGTCCTCCCAGCCCCAAACGTGAAGCTTTTGCTCAGGATGAATGTTCAGTGGCAGTGAGAATGAAGTGTTGCTGCTCCTTCACTGTCATCTCCGAGTGGAGTCTGCGGCTGGGAGAGAACTGGCTCTACTTTGACAGTGAAGTAATACCCAAGGCACAACCTGAAGAGTGAGAGACTTCATCCAAATCTGTTTCAACCCACAGAAACCTACTGTCCAAAGCTGTTCATGTGATGAGGTTGACAAACGTCACCTGCCAGAATTAGCACTGTGGCCCTCCTGGTTCTTAAGAGTTGCCTCTTCTGGCTGTATGCACACACAGTGTTTTGTCATTGGTGGCAAAGTCCTATTGATCTGACTGCAAGGGCTTCTCAGGGAGCTGGCCAGGACTAAGATTAAAGTATTTCTTCTAATGAGCTCACGGTAGGTTAGGTGAGATCACTGATAGTCCCTTCTGAGCCATACAGTTTAACTGAGAGAAAGGGGGAAAAAAAAGGAGGCAACAGAGGAGGCGTTTGGAAAGCAGCAGCTATCTGCTGCCAGCCAGCTCCAAGAGCATGGAGAGTTAAGTGTGGACAGGGCACATCTTTTATCTTTTTAAGTTAAGAAATTGCATCTGGAGCTTTCATTGCAAAGGGCAAGGCTAGAGAGAAGGGGCTGTAGTCTTAGCTAGATAAACAGCCAACAACAAAAAAAATTAGATATTTAAGCAGAAAATCTTAACAGATGTGGAAAAGAGGATTAAGCAGTGAAGAAGATAACATAATACAAATTGTGAGGGAGGACTGCCAGAAGCCAAGCTGAGTGAGACTTGGCAAAAGGAATTAAAACAAATAACAAAAACTGCTGGAGCAAAGTGAATAAAAAGAGAACAAGGACAGAGAGAGTAAATACGGTTACTATACAGTTAGCAGGGTTTCCAGATGAAAGATTATTTATGTACAGTCTCTGAATTATACTGAGCCTGTGCTACCTCTTTTTTTTTTTCTCCTGAGGATAAGTCTGCAGAGTAGGGGGAGGAGTAGCAAGAAGAAGGGGAATGAAGTGGAAATTATAATTTCTAAAAAGGGAGTATAACCAAAAGATATCCATGTGCTCAGGTCTGTGAGGCAGATGATCCCCCATCCCAAATATGTGTCAAAAAACATTCATGTGACATTGCAACTCCATGAGGCAAGAATTTAGCAAATATAATCAGAGCATGGTTCTGTAGGACAGAAACACCAGAGAAGTTTATATTTGTACTTAGGATAGGAGGTACAGCACAACCTGGGCAGCTGTTGATCTATGATCATAACATGGAGAGACTGGAAGGCTTTCAAAAGACACTTCAAGAAAAGTTATTTGAAGTGAAGTCAAAATTGAATGAAATACTTTGGTGAACTTGCATTGCAGCTAAAGGCTATTTCCTTGCCAACAGAATTGATTTGCCAGATAAGAGAAATGGGAACATGCATGCCTGGAAGTTACGTCTGATCTTTTCTTCCAGCACCTGCAAGGTAGACTTGTTCGATCTGGACTGTGGACATAATATTAGAGGGGTAATTATTAGTTAAATGTGAGAAGAGGCCAAATAGCACAAGCACTGTTAGATTTCTGACCAAAAAAAGTGACTGAAAGGGAGGTAAGAGACATAGGAATGGCTTGTGCTGAAAGCAAATCTGTGGGCCTGGAAGTTGCCAGCACGGTCCCATCATTATGCTTCTGTGTTTTATTTCATATTTTTCTGAATCATTGAGGCACTGGAAATAGGGAGCTGCTACTGAAATGTGCTGCTGGCACAGCCTTGGGAAGGTTTCAATGATCACATTGTGTGAGGTGCCACCTGCAGTCATAGAAGTGACAGGAAGCGTAGCACTACAGTGAGCAAGGTTGGATACGCAGTAGCCAGAAACACTTCATTGCTTGTGTTTCTCTTACAAGCTGAAGGCCCACATTTGGAAGCAACAGAAGAGGGTAAGATTTGGCTGAATTAGTTGGGTGTGAGAACCTCAGATACTATTTGGCCTTGACAACAGCAGTTATTAGCCTCCTGTCTACCAGTTTAGATGCTAGGAAATGCCACTTCCTCATCCAGGAGCCTGGTGGTCACCTAGAGCTACTTATGAGGGGGTAAGGCAGTGAAAAATGCATCTGATTGAGCTCTTACTGGGTTTGGGCTAAGGGCATGAGGCCATTGGGGGTGCTGAGTGCTCACCATCAGAGTGTTGGGGAAAAAGAAAGGGACAAAAACTATATCAACTGTAGGGTGATGTTAGGATAAATAGTGTATGGCCTGACTGTGGCAAACTTAACATTGGAAATGAGTATTCCTTCTCCCATGAGCAAGGAGGTGCCTCAGTGGGAAGTTTCATGGCAGGAACCCAAACTGTTTCTGAGATGTATGCTTTATAGGGAACCTATAAAGTGATCACTGCAGTAGCTGGGATCTGGACTCTAATCCTAGGGTTCCTTCCTGGAGTTTCTAAGGGTGGCTGCATGAATCTGGCTTGGAGTATGCTCGGTGTCACATGAGGCAGGAGCAGATGTATCCTCTTGCCTGTTCAGATCCCAGCTGCATCCGGCCTTGCCTTCCAGTCCTGCATTTCTCTGCTTTTGTTCTAGCAGAGAGCTGATAAAACTTCCTTAACCACTCGAGAGCGCTTCTTAGGCAGTTCAAGGGGCTGTGGTTGTGCAATGTCAGCTCTTTCAGCTGAACACCCATATCCATGAGTAAATGCTGTTTCTACAGAATTCCCCATCTTTCGCTCACAGAGTGCGAGCGCTGGTCTCCGACTCCAACAGAGCAGGAAGGTCTCTCTATAGAGCAAAGTCAAAAATGCTTTAAAATGAGACTGCTCTTTTCAGATCTACTCAGCTCCTAACTAGAGTTGTTTAAGGGTGGTGAGTGTTATGTCACAGTAAGAGAGGGGTATAAACCTACCTATTTTAAGATGTGTGAACAGTCTAGAAAAGCATCATGACCATGAGGCCTGGGACATCTAAGAACTGAATCAGTGGCCCAGCAAACCTCTCTGAGCAAGAGCTGGCCCTCCTGGTTCAGCCTCCAGGACTTCCTGATCTCAGTACACTTCCGAGTGCCCTATGATGGTGTGAAACCAGTGTCCTGCAGCTCACAGACTTGTCTGGATTGAGGTGATCACCAGTGCTGCAGCAGAGCCTTGCAGAAATTCCTTGCCAAATGACAGGGTCAGGACCATCCACTCCATGGGAAAGTGGTAGCCTAATGCAGGTCTGTAACTCTTCGATAAGAAGCTCTGCAGTCTGAGAGCTACAAATGAGGTGTCGTGGTTTAGGGCTGGGCCGGCCACTAAATCCTGGACAGACGCTCTCTATTAACCCCTCTCCCCTCCCCAGAAGGGAAGAGACAAGAGAATAAGGGAGAGAGACTTTACGGGTTGGAAAATAAACTAACAGATTTAATGAAACAATAATACTACAGGATAATATTGTAAATATGAAAATAATGAAATATATACAGATATGTACAAATATATACAAAAACCAATATGAAATCCTCCCCCCCCCCTCCCCCCAATGATGAATACGTCACCAGAGGCTCTGCGGAGCCGGACACTGGAAAAGTTCAAGACCGAACTCAGCAGCAGGTGGAAGCAGGATGCAGGACACACAAATCAGGATCAGCGGCAGATGAACCAGCAGGGTTCTGCTCAGGCCTTGGCCTCTGCAGGATCGAGACGGACAGAAGGTTCTGAGATGGAAGGGCTCCAAGATGGAAGAAGGGTGAAAAGGGAGCGAGACCCTCATGATCTCTTGGTTTTTTTACCGAGTATGACGTATGTGGGATGGAATAGCTCGTTGGTCAGTTTTGGGTCCACTCCCCATAGGCACAGACACGGCACCCATGATGGGACAACTGATCTTGAGCATATCTTGTAGCAGCGCTGTTTGGGAAAGACATGCTGCCAGTTTTCAGCAAGTTCAGTCACTTAAAAGAGACTGAGCTGAAAAGTAAAATCACTGAATAGAGAATTAGTTCTATTTAGCTCAAACCAGGACATGAGGTTTTCTCACACTCATTTTTTGTATTACTTTTATTTTTCCCTCTGTCATACAGACACAATATTAATGAGCATAGGTTTTGCAGTTCTCTGTACTGAAGTGATGAACTCTTGTTTTCTGGAACTGGAAAAAAGTGTGGTGAAGCAGCAGTTCAAAACACTGGTTTTGCTTTCTTCTTTTATTTATTTTTTTTTAAATACTGGTCCCTCCAGAAGTCAGCAGTTTTTCTCCCATATTCTTGCTGTAATGCGTAACACTTCCGAAGGATGCATGAGGTGACAACAGTGCCAGATTTGTAAGGCACTCAGGGAGGATGAATCAAGGGACAAAGAGGGTCCATCTGGAACAGGGAGAGATCTTGTGAAGCTGACTCAGGCCAACTTTGCTTGTCTTAAGGCTCTCACTCTTTGTCCAGCAGAGCAAAAATCCCATCAATACCCTGCCAAAACCCTGTTTTCCCCTAATAACATATCTAATGTCATGACATCACTCTCCATGAGCAATTAAATTGCACTGACTTTATGATGTGTGGTGTCAGTCTCTGACCCAGTATACTTTAATCATTTGACTGTGGCAGAGGCTCCCTGCCCCAGTCTCTCCCACCTCCTGAGATCAGTCGCCCTGATGACTTAGGCAAGCGGAAAGCTGTCAGTGAAACAGATTACTATTTATGTGACATTACCAGGGCTGTCTCATTAGAAGTCCAAATCTAGCAAGGAACCATTCATTGAAATGCATTTTCAACATAATTTATAATGTTCCCTGCTCCACTAAGGCTTGGTCCAAAGCCTCTCAAAGTCAGTGGAAAAGCTTCCATTGAGTGTGATGGACTTTGATTAAGCCTGTAGCGGAGGAGTTTGAATTTCAAGGGTGTGATGAAGATCTTACCGATTGTATTTTATATCTGCTTCTCTCTGAAGACCTTGTTCTTGAGATGCAGCTTTCAGCTTGCCCGAAGTGGTCAGTTATACCAGTAGAAAAACAGAACCCATGCTGATATCACCCATGGAATGGATAAGAAGTGATACAGAATCTAAATTCTCCCTTCTCTGACCCTGTTGCCCTGGGGCAGCTGCCTCAGCAGTAATGTGGCTGACTTTAAGGTGGCTTTACTTCACTGAAATATGATTTTAAGTTGACACAGGAATAAACTGTGATCAGATAACGACTTTCACAAATTCCACATGTAAGCCACACTTCCTGCTTCTTAAACCCATGGGCTTTTTTAACATAGGGCTTCTAGAGATTCCTACCTCTCATTGTTTTCAAGGGATAAGTAGTTTGCTAAACATTCTGGAAGTTGTGATTTCAGCAATGTTGAATAAACTTTGTCCTCTTTGTTTTAGCCCCACACTGTTCTGCATCTTCACCATCACCTGCAACAAATGAGTATCTTGGAGAGAGTGGGAGTATCTGCAGTGGTGTCTCTTTAATGTCTCTTTTGTAGGTGTCTTTCATCCCTTACATGAATGTCTCCCTGCTCATGTTTCCTTTTCTTCTTTCACTCTTGCAGGGCTGGAATCTGGTCACATCCCTGGGGCGGTGAACATACCTTTCCACTCATTCCTAAGCGAAACTGGCCATGAGAAGAGCATTGAGGAGATCCAAGAAATATTCCGCAAGAAAAACATAGATCTCTCGAAGCCACTGGCGGCCACGTGCCGCAAAGGTGTCACAGCATGCCACATTGCCTTGGCAGCCTACCTGTGTGGCAAGCGTGATGTGGCTGTTTATGATGGCTCCTGGTCAGAGTGGTTCCACCGCGCCCCAGCTCGCTACAAGGTTTCCGAGTTGAAGCGCAACAAGGCCTAGAGGGAGAGGTATTTTTCTTGAACAGTGAAATGTAGCAGCTGTCTCCAGCCCAGGGTACAGGGAAAGGCAGGAAGTGGAAATAAAGCAAAACCATGCTCATTTGTATTTTGCCAGTTTCTCTAAGAACAATCAGTAGATTTCTATCAATCTTTTGATTTCTTACAGTGAATAAAATCTACTTCTAAGATGATGCATCTGTGAGTATTTCTAATTCTTCTCTATTGCTGTGTGACCTGCTAGTGCTGGATGGGAAAAGCAGCTTTACAACACGAATCACAGAATGGTAGGGGTTGGAAGGGACCAAGGGATTTCTGGAGATCACCTAGTCCAAACCCCTGCCAGAGCAGGATCACCTACAGCAGGTTTCACAGGACAGCATCTAGGCAGGTTTTGAATGTCTCCAGAGAAGGAGACTCCACAACCTCTCTGGGCAGCCTGGTCCAGGGCTCTGTCACCCTCAGTATAAAAAAGTTTATCCTCATGTTGAGCTTGAATTTTCTGTATTTGATTTTCTATGCATTGTCCTTTGTCCTGTCACTGGGCACCACTGGTATGAGTCTGGCCTCACACTTTTGACAGCCCCCCTTCAAGTATTTATAAGCATTGATAAGATCCCTTCTCTTCTCCAGGCAAAACAGACCCAGGTCTCTCAGCCTTTCCTCATAAGAGAGCTATTCTGGTCCCCTCGTCCTCTTTGTAGCCCTCTCCAGTAGTTCCTTGTCTTTCTTGAACTGGGGAGCCCAGAACTGGATGCAGTATTCCAGATGTGGCCTCACCAGGGCAGAGTAGAGGTAGAGGATAACCTCCTTCGACCTGCTGGCCACACTCGTCTTAATGCACCCCAAGATACCATTGGCCTTCTTGGCCACAAGGGCACATTGCTGGCTCGTGGTTAACTTTTCGTCCACCAGGACCTCCAGGTCCTTCTCTGCAGAGCTGCTTTCCGGCAGGTCACCCCATAATCTGTGCTGGTGCATGGGGTTATTCCTCCCTAGGTGCAGGACCCTACACTTGCCTTTGTTGAGTTTAAAGAGAGTTGCGCTCTTCCCTGGAGACTTGTGGAAATTCCTGTGGCCTGGTAAGAGCTCAGGTCCATGGTGGAGCAGAACAAGTGAAAAGTCTGGGAGTAAAATATAGCACTGGGTGCTGGACACAGGAGAGCCACACTATGATTTTGACCTTTTGACGGCCCACCACCAACCCCTTTCTAATGTGGAAAATGGGGGCACCTTCCTCTTCCTCTCTGATGGGGGTCAGTGAGCTCATGTGAAGCATTTGGAAGTGCTAGAAGATCCGGTTCTGCTGAAATAAAAGTCTGGTTGATTATTGTGTCTGTGTAACCAAAGTCTCCAAGATATCCTGTGCATGTGATGAGAACTTCTGGGCACAGGTGTTTCATGAGAACCTGAGCCTTTTACTCTCCTCCTTGTTTGTTTTTTTTCAGTCAGCAAGGACAACTCTGATCTCTGCCATGTTTATTCAGGTTCCTATGGAGACCAAGCTCACAGGGAGGGGTTGTTCCCTAGCAACCATCGCTGCTCTTTATCCTTCATCCCACCTCCATACCTGGACTTCAGCAAGACTTGCCGGCTTGTGTGAAACACTGTGGCACAACATCAGGAATCATGGACCAGGTGAGAGAGGTAGTTATGGAAGATGCTTTGCCTCTTGTTAAATCCTGGATATTTAAAAAAAAAATTAAAAATCCAGTGTCATTTTGACAGCCAGATGTGAAAGGCATATGAGACCATTCTTGACCACATCTGGTAGCTGGTGAGAATGGCATACCAATTTCTACACCTGTCTGAGGAGGTTAATTTTCTGCCTGGGAAAGACACATCCCTCTTTCCTCCATAGCTGCATGTCAGGAAAGTCAATGCTAAACGTATGTTTTTGGGTTGTTGGGTTTTTTTCATTCAGAAAGGAAGATCAAGTTTAATAATTTTTAGCTCTTTGATCAAGATATGTCTTTTCTGGTATGTTGGTTGTTGTCCCTCACAGAATTGACTTAGCAAAGGAATACGTAGACATAGTTCTGTGGCTTTTGTTATCCAGGAGGACAGTAAAATGGCCTTCAAGTCTTGGGCATCAAGGTGTAGGAGTCTCATAGTGGTGCTTTGACTTTGGACCTTCAGGCTCAGAAGTAAAATGAACAGTAAGCTGTAACAGTAACATCATATACAGTTACAAACTAGAAAGTAGGAACAGTTGCAGTCTTCAGCATCATTTTGTCTGGGAAGATCTGGGGAAATGAAAGTTATCAATGAACAGGATTTGGAAAATAAGCCTTATTACACAGAAATTCTGCTTCATTGGAAGAAATGGGAGAAAAGGAATTTCTACAGCAGCAGACTGGAAAGTTCTTTCCACTGAATATAGTAATAATAACAGACAGACGTGTTTTTGTTTTAAGTAGGAGGTGGGAGTTAACACAGGAGTTTATTTAGCAACACAGATTCCTGCACTTTGATCGTGTGTAAATGTTTGGCTCTTCTTTAAAAAGAACAAAAAGTGATAACAGAAAAAAAAGCAGATCTTGCCCTGTGAGCCAGGACTGGCTTCCTCCCTTCATCTCTTGTGGCCCTGTTCTTTTTGTGGGAGAGGTCCTGTCTCTTAGCACATTTGCAGAGCACACAGCCCTGACTCCTGCAGTCTGACTGATACAGTAACTTCAGCTTCAGGATCCCAGTATTGTACCAAACGTGCTGCTGTGAAGGACTGGCACAGTGTAAAACACGAGCTGCGGGTTCAAATCAGCCCCAGCGAGTTAACTTGAAGTGGTAGGCTCCCTACCCCATTGACAATCATGTCTTCATTCCAATAACTAGCCTCAAGAGCAGAAGATAAGCATTGTATGCCATGTCATGAGCGAATCTGAGTAATGCAAACATGTATCCCTACCTGATCCAGATCCCATTTGTACTGCTGCTAGTGCGAGCTGGCTCACATTTGCCATATTCACTACCTTGTCTCCAGCCTGTCTCTCTTCCTTTGCAAAGCTAGCGTTGCAGAGGCATTTTATGTTTATCAACTCCTCTCCCCATTTTTTCTGGCCTTACTTTAATGCACCAAAGGAAAGAACTGTAGTAATTGTACAGCATATGACAGGTCTGACATCTCCAGGTGCTTCAGAATAAAAAATGACGTTTTAATTGAGGTTTTTTTGTGTTTTGACTTGTGTCTGCACCACTGTCTGTGAAAACTCTTGCAGCTCAGTATTCTCCAGAGGCACTGGTTGGCCGTGTCCTAGGCAAGCTGTTCCATGTGAGCTCTTAATATGAAGTCCTGCAGGATTTCTGTGCTTTGTTAATCTGAGAGGATCATGGGTTGTAGGACCAACCATGCAGGCAGGCAGGGGCAGCTCTATCTTGATCCGGGAAGGCATATAATGCATTTGTGTGAGAATAATCTATGTCATCTAAAGATGAGCAGGGCCTTCGACCCCTTCCTTCCTGTCTCTGAGCCTGACACAGCCTTTGTTTCTCTTCCAAGGAGGTACTAAAGGTTCCAACCTGCCCTGCACCCGACAGAGCAGAAATTGACTCTCTGATGGCCAACAGTACTTCAGGTAAGCAAGATGGCAGGGAAGCTGTCCCTCCTTCAGAGCTTGCTTTGCAGTGCAGCTTGCGAGGCTGTATGTCATCCTCCTCCTTCACACATGTACCTCTATGAGTGAAAACTACTTGGACAGAGATCCCATGTGCCATGTGCCATAGGCTGATGGGTTAAAGTCCTTAAGCCTCAAGCATGTCTTCCTCCTCTGGTGGACTTACCTCACTACGTCCCTGCACAAGCACAATTAAGCTACTGTTATGCTGTAAACTCATCAGCAAATACCGATGAGCCGCAGAGACTACAAGTGCATGTTCATGAAAGTGAGATTGATCATGGGTTGGAGGGGCCCCTACACATAAGAGAACACAGACCTTTGTGTGCATGTTTGACCATGAGACATTTACATCCACACTTCTGTGCATGTTCATTTCTTAAGAGTATTTAAGACTCTTCAGGAACCTTCACCTGGTTCAGTGGGAAGATTGGTATAACGCTGCTAGGTCATTGGGTTTTTTTACTTTTCTTTCCCTCTTTGAGACCTTTAATGTTTATTTTGTTGTCTGACAATGACACAAGAACATGTCTGGTTGTTTTCAGCTCCATTTATGATACCACCTGTCATCAAAACAGTATTACATTCATTGAGCTGTTATTTTTGTCTTTTAGTAGAACCTAAGGAAGGGGAAAAGGAACATCTTCCAGAAGACTTGCATCCCAGCAGACAGACAACAACCCAAAGGAGCTCCAGCAAAGCCTCCTGGAAGATCTCCAAGGGCCCAGTGGCTCAGGAAACAACAAAGAATTCCACATATGTTAAATCCCAGGCATCTTCTTCTGCAAAGCATGTTCCGACCAAAAAACAGAGCAAACAGAGTCTCCAGGCCAAAACTCCCCCCATGCAGAATCTGCATTCAGGAAGTCTTAAAGAGGAAAGAGAAGATACTTCTGCCACCAAAGACCCAACTGTGGAAAAAGAGCCAAGAGAGAGGAACAAGACTCACTGCCTGTCTGCAATATCCAGGCAGAGGGAGGCAGAAGGCACCAAATCTGTCTCAAATGCCAAAGAATCAGTAGCAAGCCAGCACCAAACACTGAGATCTAGAGGGCCTAGGTCTTCCAGAGAGTGCAACAAAGCCAGCAACAAAAAAGCCAAGACATGCAGCAGAAGTTCCAAAGAATCCTTAGCACCAGAAGGGCCAGATATGAAAGCAAAATGGAATCTCTTCTGGGAGAAGAGGAATAGCTTGATCGATGCTAACAGCCAATGTAAATCTGCCAGTGCAAATGAACTTAGCAGCAATGAAGAGGTATTGGGGGAAGCTGTTTCATGTATACTTTGTGGCAAGTTGAAGGCTGTTTTCATGTTGTAGCAGAGTGCTGAGTGGGTGGAATATTAGCAGTATATTTGTGTCCAGTTCTGGGCCCCTCAGTTCAAGAAGGACAGAGAATTGCTTGAAAGAATCCAGCGCAGAGCCACAAAAAAGATTGAGGGAGTGGAGCATCTCCCTTATGAGGAGCGGCTGAGGGACCTGAGTCTCTTTAGCTTGGAGAAGAGGAGACTGAGGGGTGATCTCATTAATAAATTTGTAAAGGACAAGTGTCAGGAGGAAGGAGCCAGGCTCTTTGTGATTTCAAATGTTAGGACAAGGGGCAATGGGTACAAGCTGGAGCATAGGAGGTTCCATGTAAACATAAGGAAAAACTTATTTACTGTGAGGGTGACAGAGCACTGGAACAGGCTGCCCAGAGAGGTTGTGGAGTCTCCTTCTCTGGACACATTCGAAACCCACCTGGACACACTCCTTTGTGACCTAGTTTAGGTGTTCCTACTCTGGCAGGGGGGGTGGACTGGATGATCTTTCGAGGTCCCTTCCAACTCCTAAGATTCTGTGATTCTGTGATTCTGTGATTAGCAGTTTCTAGAAGACGTGTAGAGGGAAGGATTTGGGCTTCACACTATGGAGCAGTGGTGGCCTTTCCCATGTCTTTTGAAATGTTGTTTTTCCATCCCCCTTTCATTTATAAGGTTTCTGTAGCTAGGCAGAGTCCCAGCTGAGCAAGGCAAAACAATGTGGTTCTGGGACCCAGTCCAGGGCCCAACACCATCATCCCTTTCTAATGCCCCTCCTTTTTTTTTTTTTACCAGTCCCATGCAATTACAATGCCTGCAGAAGCCGCTGACGGAGACTCAAGGACAGACCCAGATCCCAGGGATTAGTCATAGCTCAAAGACCTATGCAGAGGTGGAAATGCCAGGAGTTTGCTGCACTTAGAGAATGGAAGCTGACAGTGGTTCCTTCTTGTTTGTGTTTTCAGGAACAGCAACCTCCATGCAAGGCAGCATTAATCCTGGAACAGAAAAGACTCAGCGATTGTACTGAAATGCAGAAAACCTCCTTGAACTCTCCATTTTTTACTGATTACAACCAGCTGGGTTTTAACCTGAGGTCAAATATCTTCCAAGGTGTGGACACACACATACCTATGCCTGACCTTTAGGATGGTTCCTTCTACACTTTGCCTGGGCTCAGAGCAGTTACACTGCTTTGGGCAGACATCTGACTGTAGGTGACCCTCACTTTCCCCTCTTGTTCTTTCTATCCACAGTCACTGCTATTCCACGCTATAGTGCTTGAGGACATGAAAGCTCAGCTCTCCCTGTCTATCTATTCTATCCCTTTATTTTCTCTTCTTTCACTTTTTTTCCCAAGGTGTGAAAAGTGAAGGTGTATCATGACACCTGTCCTCCATGTACAGAGCTGTCCAAATAGACACCATTTGCTATTCAATGTCGCCTGTCATCTCCAGTCCCAACTTACCTCCAATTCCAATACTAGTGTTATTTCTCTAAGACTTTTAGAGATGTGGGGCTCTGAAATGTCCTCCCCAGACCTTTGTTTCCGTGGTCCCCAGGGATCCCTACATCTAAACAAACATTGGGAACTTAGCATTCATCTCATTCTTGTTACCATCATATCCAAGAAACTCTGAAATCATAGAATCATAGAATCCCAGGTTGGAAGAGACCACAAGGATCATCTAGTCCAACCTCTCAAGGTAAAAGTATAGTTTAAATTAGTTGAGTCAGCACCCTGTCAAGCTGACTCTTAAAACTGACAAGTGTAGGGGAATTTACCACTTCTCCGGGAGATTGTTCCAATGACTGACAAAATAATTGTCTCTCACTCCAGTCTCTCATGTAGCAGCATGAGACAGATACCTTTTCCTTACACAGTCAGTTCCATGACAAGACCTTGCTGGGTATTGAAGACCGCATTGTCCTGGGTTTGTCCAGTCACACAGAAAGGAAGGACATCTTTCCCCAGGGATCTCAAAACCATTATTATCAAGGAAAGGGTACAATAAAAAGGAAGATGAAGAGGAAAGGATGAGAGAGATTAAAATAAAGCCCCCTCAAATGGCTAAAAGTCAAGAGAGAATGAAAAGAGAAGTCACGGGAACTATTTCTAAGTATCTTGGCAGAAAAGGAGCTCAAGAAGGCCTGGAGTGGTAAGATGGTGCTTTTTGTGGAGCCGTGCTGCTGAATAGGAAGTTACTCACATGAATGAGGGGATTCAACAGAAGATAAGTGGGCACTTGAATAAAGAAAGGGCACTTGAATAAAGAAAGGGCACTGGGATACAAATAAAGATGATGTCTTGCGGCACCCTCTGTGTGTATCTCATACTTGAGGATGAAAAGCAGATAAATTGGCAAACACAAGCTCCCATCTAGGTGATGATGAAGCTATTATACAGCACCTAGCCACACACCTGATCAAATATACTACAGCCAACACACACCTTTTCTTGGGCCCTTGGAACTGCTGGGGGTGTCCCCTTCTTTAATTCTAGGACTGCGGCAGGGTAATTTCTGTGTACAATTCCTTACTAGCTGTTCCTTGCAGGTGGCCCACTGGAGAGCCGAAGCTTGATGAAGGATTCCTACACTCCTGATGTAATTCAGAAGGCAATCAGAGATCCCAAGAATTGGCACGGAAGGAAAACTAATGAGCTAGGTATGGCTTCTGCCAGAAAAAGGTCATTGGTGGATTCCTGAGATGGGTACTGCTTCTGCCGAGAACTGCAAATGGGTTTGGGCAACAGCGCAGGGAGGGACTAGAAATTAACATTTTCACAGGAGAGGAGCTCTACAGCTAGAAATATCCTTGAAGGGTAATAGCATTAGAAGGGAGGCTGTAACTGAACTATGATTTGCCTTCTTTACAGGGAAATAGTATCAGAAAAATGCCCTAAATCTTAACCTGCAGAAAGCATTGAAGGACAAATATGGGAAGAAAACTGTCAAACCTTAGAAGATGAAGGTTGAAGATTGAGGGATTTTTTTCTTCAGCTATCTAATAAACTTCCACAAAAGCATGAACCCATTGCTTGCTTGTTGTCAACAGCAGATTTCTTGCTGGTGCTCTCTTCCCCTCTCAATTAGGTGTCTTTGGAGTGTGCAATGCAAGATAAATATGAGTGTGAATGCAAAAAGAAAATCACTTTGTTGGTCACTGGTAAGGTGGGCCTGATTAGTATGTGAGGCACACACCCTTGCAGAGAGATGTGTTGGTGAGAGAAGGCCATATAGAAATTCATCCACTCACACATAAGGTAGTGTAGGATCTATGAGTGGTGTAATAGGGTGATGGCTGGGGGAGTGGGGGTGTGTGTGCATGCATGTGTGTGAGCATGTGTGTGTGAGTGTGTGTGTTTTCATCTGTGTGTGTAGACTCACGTTTGCCAGAAGATTCATGATACTTGGACAATTGCCCCAGCAATCCAGAGAGAAGTACAGAGGATGCACTGGGAATGAACTAGGGTTGCCCAAGGACCTGAATGCTGCCTATCTGAAGGCTGTAAAACTCCCATGCAGGGAAGCTTCAGAGTTGTGCGTACATAGCTAGACATAGCAAGCAGAGAACCAGCTCCCTGTTAGTGCTTCTGAGGTGAATTCAGGCTCTCTTGCTGCAAAGGCACCAAATGATGTCCACTCAATAACCTGGGCACAGCTCCTTATGATTGGCACCAGATGCCTATGTGGGGTGGGAAAGGAGGATTCTCTGCCCACCACTCTACTTTTGTTGTTATATCTGCCACATGGAGGATTTCAGGGAACAAGGAGGGGCAGTAGAGTGCGAAAACAAACAGAAACTGACCTGAGAAAAGAAGGCATCAGGATATTTACTAAAGCCTACATTATTTGCAGACCAAGCCAATGCAAAAAAGCCCCAGCTTATCCTACCTAGAGGGAACAGGAAAGCTGTAAGAAGCCCCAGGGCTTCTCCAATCTGCACATCACCCCACATTGTGAAGGGACTCCTAACTGAAGCTCTCATATGCCATACTTGCCCCTGTCAGTCCTTTCCCTAACTCACACAGAAATGTCTCTCAGAGAGAAGCACAGACTTCCACCATGCACTCTGCGTAGTCTGAAGTTCAGAGAGTGTATCTGGACAGTAACCAAGGACAACCCAAAGGCCTGAATGATGCAGGACACGCAGGTTCTACAAGGGCTTCCTGATGTGTTTTTCTCACAGTATTTAATGACCCTTATTGCAGGATCCTGCCTTCCAGCTCCAAAATGTAGTAGCTTGGTGCAGCAATCACAAAGTACGTGTCTGGGAATAGCGATGCCCTGATCTTTCCTGTCTGGTCCCAGGCTTTCACAATTTTAAAACAGTGATGCTTTGCTCCCTGATAGGAACTGTTTTGGGGCAGAATTAGGATTGTTACTTCACCCTTCATCGACTGGGGATTAGATAACAATATGCTGAATTCATAAAAGTAGTGAAAGAGGTTAAAATGTAACTAATGATAATCAAGTGATAATCGTTTTCCACCAGCAATAATTAACCATTTGGAATTTGGATGTTTCCAGGCGCATGTCCAAGTCTTTCAAATTAAGGAGACTGGCCAAATAGCAGCTTGTAGAAACCTCCCTGTGGGTTTTCCTTGTGCATCAGTACCGAGTGGCTGCTGCCTGAGCACACACCACTCCAGCTTCAGCTGCACAGTGCAGCTCCATAGGAACATCCTGTTCTCCATGTTGCATCCAGCACTGATGACCAAGATGGTAATGACACATAATAAATGCTGTCTTCCGAGACCGCAGCAGGTCCTAATCCAGAAAACATGGAGCTGAGCAGAAATCTACTGACATTGGCATACTGAAACAGGCGGTTCAGGGCACAGTTAGCTGATACACACACAAGACATAACATGTGCGCTGAATCAGGACACAGATTTACAGATCTGCTTCTAATGTCTATTAGAAATAGACATCAGGGCAGGCAGACTGCAGAATTACGGTACAGCTTGGAGGAAATGCCCTTTGCTACCCATGAAAGGCTCTCAAAGAGACAAAATCAGAAGGGAAACAGACTGAAAGGTCTTGTTGGTGTAGTCACTACACTCTGCCACAAACTGTGTTGTTTGCCTCCTGCAGTGAAGAGAAGAAAAGTCACTTTGTACACTTTTTACAAATTAAAATGTTTATAAGCACTCAAAGAGTACAAAACAGTTGGCACTGTATAATGCACTCAAATGGGTGACAGCTGTTGGATGCCAAATGAACATACATGTGGCAGTTACCCTCCATCTTCTTTGCTTTGCCAAATGTTACAGCACAGCCAGGGGCAAACATTTTCTGATGGGTGACACATTGAAAGCTGCAGAGAAAACGGAGATAGCTTTCAATGAGACAGCGCAGCTACTGGGAGCAATCAATACCTGAAGTCTCTGAGTGCTGAACGGACTAATTTAGCCAGAACCTTGCCAGGGAGCATTACCCTGTGTGGCACTCTTGTGTTGAGTAGAGTGCTTTGGGTACCCAAACATGCGTATTTAAAGCCAGCTTTGAAGTGTCCAAGTAGCATGTCAGATAGAGTTAGACAAGGACAGGGCTAAAATAAGTGCTCACTGCAGCTGAACACCACCCCCCCCACACACCCCATTCCTCTGCTCTCAGCAGTTCATTCCTCCTCGCTTGTTTGTGCTGCTGCTGACACTCACCTGCCCACACTCTGAACTGATTCAACTTGATAAACCAGCAGAAAATCAATATAGAGGAAAAAAAAGCAAAGTTAGCAGGTAAACAAATGAAATTTTCTAGGCAAAGGACCATGTTGCAAGCAAGGCAGTGAGTGATGGGGTATGTAGATGGTGGGCTAGAGGAGTGGAAAGGAAGTGGAGGGGAAATGGCCTTTCACTGCCTTTTTTATGCAGTGAGAAATTAATTGGTCTCTGCTGTATTGTCTAAATTGAACTCGGCACTTTGCAACATAGATAGCCTGTATTTAAGTGATTTTACAAGGTCTGATCATTGGGTGGCAGCTCTGAGCCAATGTTTTTATCTGCCAGGGCAGAACTTGGGGAAAAAAAAGATGGGTTCTTCTCTGGTTTAGCTAAACCATTCAGCAAAATAGCTATTTAAGAACTGTTTCAGTCACCTATAAACAGCCGATGTGCTTGAAATATAGGTAATTATACTATAGCAATTAGAAATAGAACATACTAATTGCATCCAAGCTTCTGTAGCACTTTCCTCATGCCTTCTAGTTTTTCTTGCAGTAATAGGTATTTTGCAGTTTAGGCTTATGCATTTTTGCACAGGTCATTTTGCACGATACCAGTTTATTTCCTGTTCTTCTTTTTCTCATTTAACCCTCCAACTTCAGCCTATCTCCTGCTACCCTGAATGATTCCAACCTTTGGAATCTCCTCTGCAAATGATTTTGAATGCCTCATTAAACAGTAACAACGGTATGAACAGCAGATAGGCACTGCAAGGACTCTTGTCAGAGTCTTCAGCCTGCTATTAAATTCAGTCCTTTATGCTGTAAAGCTTTCACTGAAATGAAACTTAAATTCAGTGCTACATCTATCCTGAAGTAAGCCCAGTATTCCTAAAAGAATGGAGTACTTACTGCCGATCCTGCTTATAATGGGATAAAAGAGAAATCCAGCACTGCTTGAAGTGGCTGGAGATCACAGCAAAGAGAGAGCAAGTGAATTGACTTCAGTGGATTTCTGTCTCGGGCACTGGAGTTGAAACACAACTGTGTCTTTAAGTTTAAAGGTATTTAGAGCACTTATCCATCAAGAGAGAATGATTTTTTGAGGGTTAGGAATTCCCTGTGGTGTTCCCCTTGATAGTGGTTAAGCAAAGGAGCAAGAAAGTAAAAAACCCAACCAAATAAACAAAATAAAAAAACCTCAAATGGTATTTTCCTCAGGGTTCTCTTTGGGTTTTGTTTGCCACAAACTCCTCTCTGAGGATCTGAAATGTTGAGGGGGCAGTGTGGGACGGTGGACAGAATCAAAGCTTCATGGGCTGAAGCTGCTGAGAGCAGTGACCCAGTATCAGAGGTGGGATTGCTGCACTTGGGAACAATAGAGAGGTTTAGAAGCAACATTCCCTTACAGATGGACAAAGGACGCTCTCAGCTCTGGGCAAAATAGGGGAATGGGCTGCGTAACCAAGAAGCTTTCAGGTTGTATTGCTGATTTTAGTAAAAAGACCTACCAGTGTTTATGCTGAGTCACCATTTTAACCATTTTAATAACATTTCTTTTCTTTTAAACTCTTGGATTTATTGGTCTTGAGCAGGAAAACTGATTATCCAAACTTATTATGTGCCTGAGCAAAATAATTTTCTTTCCCT
>NW_010172581.1:21515-29356 GCF_000695765.1 Mesitornis unicolor
AACCTGAGAGGATTGAACTGAAATTACCTGTTTTTAGAAAGGAGCCTTAGCTAAATCTGGCTTCTTCCCCTACTAATCAGACCTAGCAGGGGAATGTGAAGCAAGCCTATCTAAATGCAGGTACATTGGAATTATGGCCTGTTCCTTTTACCAAACACCTTAAGATGACTAAGAAAGGGATAGGCTTGCTTGATATCTTTCACCATGTTGGACTAGAAGCTGGAGAGGAGAGGCAGCATTTTTGGAAGACGTAATGATGATCTCAATTTTCAAATTTTTGTCTTAGTTATCTAAGACCTCTACAACTCCAGCAGGCTTTTCTGAATCTCAAAGCTAGCAGCTTTCCTTTCAACAAAAGCTTTCTTTTTAGTATTCCAAAGATCTGAATGTTGTCAATATTCTGTGCATTGTCTTCCTTGACACTGATGGATCCCCCATCATCTGCAGGCTCTCCGATAATTTTAATGGATTTCCAGAACTTATTTGCTTGGTGTGGTGGGCCACCAGGTGCCCACCAAGCCACTCTATTGCTCCTCCTCCTCAACTGGGCAGAGGGAGAAAAATGTGATGAAAGGCATGTGGGTGAAGATAAGGACAGGGAGATCACTCACTGATTACCGTCATGGGCAAAAAAAACTCGACCTGGGGAAATTAATTTAATTTATTAACAATCAAACCAGAGTAGAATAAAGAGAGATAAAAATAAATCTTAAAACACCTTCCCCCACCCCCAATGCCTCTTCCCAGGCTCACCTTCACTTCTGGCTTTGGCCAGCAGTGGGTTCATCTTGCAGCTAGCTCAAACTGGCACTGTCAGACATGGAGGAAGCTTCTGGCACCTCACAGAAGCCAACCTTGTAGCGTCTTCATTACCCAAACCTTGCCACGTAAACCAAATACACTTGGGGATCTTTCTGACTCATTTGCACCTTCTTACTGGGTTTTAGGTTGGGTACAAGGTAGCAATGAGCCATAATGGAGGAGTACTGTTATGATGCTGCCAGGATTAAATATGACTATGTTGTTCTGCAACACAAGTTCTTTGGGAAAAAAAAATATTCTTTAGAAATATATAAGGACATTTTTGTGGGTTCTGAAGGTCCATGGAGACCTGAAAGGTCTCTAAACATATCCAGGTGCAATTCAGGAGAAGAGGTTGGTGCTTGACCTGAATCTGGGACCATGACACCAGTTTTCTCAGGAGAAAACTCATGGCAAGAGTGGTCACTGCAGGGCTGGGGCTCCTATGAGTCATGAGGTAAGTCCCTAGCAGTGGCGAGTGGTGGGAGCGCTGAGACGCTGGCTGATGGCAGTAACAGGCTCTCTGTGGTGATGTACTCCAAGAAGCAGTGCTGAGGAGATGTGATGCTGCTCAGAGCCTTTGGAGACTTCTGCTCTTCTGTCCTTACATCTGTGCCTTTCCCACAGGCTGGTGGGGCTGGCGAGACTTCTTTCTTATTGTCAAGTTGCTGTATTGTTTCCTTCTTCTCTGGGAGCAGAAAGGGCTGTGGAGGACCTGCTCCTGGCTGTTCTTTCCTCTGTGCAGCCAGGAGACAGTCTTCCTTTGGGAGGGTCACATACTGAAGGGAAACTGATTTCTCCCGGACTCCCACTGAGTCCACTTCCAGAGTCTGATGCATGTCAGGCTGGGAGGACATCATGGAGCTGTACAAGTACGGACCATTGAAAGCGAAGCAATTCTGGGAAGTGATATTTGCATGAGCAGCACTCTTGCATGGAAGCCTTGCCAACAGGCAGGATGGACCAGCAGTCTGATTCAGTGGGCAGACAAGTGCGGACGATGAAAGTGAGGATTTATGTGGCACTTCAGAAGTCTGACAGGAGTTCTGTGGAGCCAGTCTAGCATGGGAAGCCTGCCCTGTTTTTACCTCAGCTCCATGGAACTCTGCTGGTCTCTTAGTCATCCTGTACAGGTGAAAAAACACAGGACTCAGCTCTCTAGCTGACAGCTCACTAAGGTGATAACTGCATATAAACAGGAGATACACTAAGGGGGTACACTATCTTCCAGGAAACCAGAAAGGACCTTTGTTCATATCTGTAGTATTTTCTGTGGCACAGCAAAAGATCAACTCTCTACCATCAACTTTTCTCAATGCCAAGATGTGGAAGCATAAAACAGCTTTTAGGAAAAGCTATGTTTTTGCTATAAATAAGAGGGACAGGGGCCATTCTTTGTCCCTCTGGTAAAGTGGCATAGACTGGCTGTGTCCACACTGCATAGCCATGGTAGTCTTCTGGGTCTCCCACAGTGTCTCTGCTGTCTAAAACACAGCTAAGGTTCTGTGTCTCGGAGGTTTTTTTTCAGTTCAAAGTGCATGACATACTGTGACCACTGTGCTACAGCTGTATCCGCAGTGTGAAATAGGATGTGTGTTGCCCAGCCTGGGTGCAAAGCCTGCTAGAATACTTTTGAAGGACACTGGACACAGCCTAACCTGGTACAGTCATTTCTATGTTGCCCACTGGGAATGGTTGCTATCTCCCACATTGTGCCAGGATGTTATCTTGGAGAGCAGTAGTTGGCACAGGCCAAACCATGGCAGGGAGAGCACTGACAACAAAGCAGTGCAAGCAGTTGCAGGGCAGTGCTTGATACTACGTCTTGGCCGTGATTTATTTAGCAGTATAGACTCAGGAAACGTGACTGCTAGCATCAGCATTTATGCAGCTCTCAAGCTTTCAGTGATACTTTGCAGTTACTTCTTCAAAATAAAGGGCCCCTGTCTCTTAAAAGCACTGGATGTGAAGCTAGACAAAGGAGAAGACAAAGATTTCAAAGAAGTAACAAACGAAATCCGTCTTTCCTTCACATGACTTATAAAAGTATATATTAAAAAGAGCTGACACTCTCTTCTAAGAGGCAGATAATTATCACAAAACCCAAGAGACAATTTAATTTGTGTCAGGCTCCTCAAGTGCTCTACAATGTATGATAGTTTCCAGACAGGGTCTTATGGTCAACTCCCCACTCCCTCTTTGAAGACCTGACACAATTGAGACTGTATGGACAATTTGGAGCTATTTCTGATCAGCTGCACACTGGCCAGGACCCCTGCAGCTCTTCTTTGCTCACATTCCACTTTCAAAGTCAGACTTTTCTTCAAGGAGTGGAAAGTATGCCATTTCCAGAGGATGCAGAGGTAAAGGAGTATGGGCACTTTCATGAGAGGGAGGTTGTGTTCAGGTGGGCTGGGAGGAATGTAGCCAACAGGTTTTCAACCCTGTTAGGTCAATGCCTTTTATTCAAACCTATTTCCAAAGAAAATGCAGAGGAAGAAAGGAAGCGAGTTTTGTCCTCAGATTTCCAGACAGGGAAGTCAAGGTCTGCAGCTGCAACAATTCATTACCATTTCCATAGATGTTTGGAAGGTGTAGGAGAGACAAGGGTGAAAATGGTTTGTCCTCCCCATTGCAATGGGTGATATCTTGCATAGCCTACTCTTACCCCATGGTTAATAAGGAAAATTTCAAGAAAGGAATAGGGAGTAGTCTGCTTACTTACCCATCCAGCACTTCGAAGCAGTTGATCTGCTCCACCTCCTCAGAAGTGTTCTGCCCATTGAAGCCCACCTGGTTGGCTGGCCACTGGCTGACAGCTTCCTGAAAACAGAAAATGAAGATTGTAACACTTCTGAGGAAAGAGAGGTCATCTTAAGGCCAGGAAGAGTCAGGAGCCATGGACACAATAATGCTGATAGCGCATTTGTGATAGACCACACAAGAATGAGTTTCCAGGCATTCACATTGCATAGTTTTACCAATGTACCAACCTATATTTTAGAAGTAATATTTTCCAAAGAACTTATGTCTCAGCAACTTTGCTATTCTCAATTTTTTTTGGGCCGTGCTGTTTTCCCACCTAAACACAGTGGTAACATTGCTACAGGCAATCTTTAATAGATGGACACAGGTTTAAAAAACTGCCAGTCTGAATGCATTCCTGGCAGCCTCACAACACTTTGATTAGTTCTAACATCTTCTATCAGCTTTTCCCTCCTTCATCCTTGCACCAGTCTGCAGATCTCTTCACATGTCAACCTTCCTTCTCTAGTCAGAACGAGCTGAGATTTACTTCTCTTCAGTCTTCCAGTCACAATGGATGGCAATGTGGAAGCAATCCCACAGCAGTGGCTACAAAGTATGCCCTGTCCTCCAGAAGACTATTGCTTCACCTCCACGTTGTCTATCACTGACCTGTCTTTATGCAGGATAGGAGTCAGGGGCTGCTGCAGCTGCAGGATCCCATCCCAATAAACTTCAAAGATGCTGTTTTGTGCAATGTCTACTCTGATTCAGCAGCACATGAGGACACTCAGAGCAGTATGTCACTTGTAGAGCTATAATGACTGTCCTTCTGTGCTGACTGACCAGAGAAACAGGACTGCTGGGATGCTTACAATGTTTAAGGTAAGGGAATTTGCTACAGGGGTGAAAACTCTCAAAACCACAAGACTAAGAACAGAGAGCACTTGCAAACAGAAAACTGAGTATGAGATAGATAGCAGAACTTTTTAGACTGGTGGATGGCCCTGTACTGGTGTTGATTATTGTGCATGGACAGAAAAAAAAGTTGATGAAGTCTGTTGACAGCCAAGTGAAACAGAAGGAACTTTAGAACAATGACTGATCTGTGAGGGGGATTTTTCTGAGCCTGCAAAACATGCAGATATGCATCATGTAAAGCAGTCTGGTGCACCACACTTCCCCTGTTCAACTGCTGACTGGATGCATGCCTGAGAGACATTGCTTGCTGACTGAATAAGGGGCTGAGAAATACTGGGTGCCAAACAAGCTGAGGACCATGGCAGCCCACCATATGCAGCATCCTCAAGAGCAATGCTAAGAGCAGGCATTCCACTGAAGGTAAAACTACAAAATGGGACAAAAGGACTTGCGAGGTAGAGGGTGAGGCTGGTGGAGGAGACAGGTGTGGAAAACTTAAAATATTGGAATTGGATAAGTAACTTTTAAGTTAATGTTTGTAAAGACCACTCTTCTCTGGAGTTGCACGTCATTGATTTGCACTGAAGGGAGCCAGAGATGAAGTGGAAGTCATTTAGCTTAAGATAAAACACAGTGGCAAAAAATAGCATGAGTTCTCTGGCTGTAGAATGGTGATTGGCAACATTGCCTTAAAGAAATAGAGATGTGAGGTCAAACACAAATCCTACAGTTCCAGGGGAGGCACACAGATACAGCTGTGAAATTACGATAGTGAGAAACTGAAACATGCAAGAGTCAGCTCCAGCAAGAAACCCGGCCACTCTTCTCATAAAACTTCAACTATGCTCCATGCAGTGGTTCTTCTGGTGATATCCACTCCTGGGATATAGTTTCTTGGAATCATAAGATTTGCATTCACCTTGCAGGTGAAATCAGGAAATGGGTGAGGGAGAAGGATGGAAGAAAAAAGAAGCCACTTTCTTTTCAAAATGCCTCCAAAGATACGACTGTGCAAACTATGCATTTCCTTTTCTCTCTCCTTTCTTACATAGAGGAAAATGTCCATGTCCAGGAAGTACAGCATATAGGAGGCCATATAGCTCTCACAGTATGAAGTCAACCTCCAGTAACTGCAGAAGAGTATATAGGGAGGTAATCATGCAAAGACTATAGAAGGTAGCACTGAAGGGAGTCAGGCAACGTCCTGACCAGTAGCAGAGAAGGATCAAGTCCATTTAGGGACAGCAGGTTTAATGTATGAGGAGTCTGGGAGGCATTTTGAAGGTGAGGAATGGCAAACATGCCCAGATACATCAGAGGGAAGAGATGGTTTTCTTTTTCAACTCTCAGGTCCTGGATACTAGGGTAGGAAAACAGGCAGAAAACCAAAGCCTGTAGTGAAGGGTTTCATGAGGCTCAGCCAAGCTCTGTAATCCTCCCAGACAGGACAGCAGTCTGCTCAGTGACAGTTCAGACCCTGAGCTGGCAGCTCCTCCTCAACCAAACATCCCAACACACACCTCCCTACTTTCTTTTCACCCTGGAAATACTCCATGTTGTAGTTCTCCAGGAACAAATTGCAATTTACAATGCCCACTTACCCCCAGGTAGCTCTGGATCAGGAGACTCTTGCTGGGGTTTGGAATCTTTTCCTCCCATATTTGCTTCTTCCTACAACAACAACACAGTTTTCAAGATTTGCTTCTCAACGTGGCTGCAACCAGTAAATTTTACAACTCTGCACAGCGAGACACCACCAAGGCCCTGGCACACCACCACCCAGCTCTCACCCTTGCACTGACATGCACAAGGCTGCCCATTGCACTCCAAGGATAATCTTTACATAGACCGCTCTCTCACGGGGAACAAGAAGTGCCTCAGCCTTTATGCCACCCACATGGCCAACACTCTGCCAGATCTCCTAGTCACAACACAAACCTACCTGAGGAAATACCTGTAGCTGCAATAAGCAACTATTAGCGAAGTGATGATGAGAGCTGGGATCATCACTGGGAGAACCACTGGTGACAGAACTGAAACAGAGAACAGAGAAATAGGTATCCACTTGTAGAGGGGAGGCTTCCCACAACAGGTTTTTCACTCCGGTCACTTTTCATGCAAACAAATTGAGGGAATGTAGGTGGCATATCACGGGATAGGAACATGAGGCCTTCAGACTGTTCAGATACCCACCAAAGTGGGACAGACCAAACGTGGCCTGAACAATTCATACTAATAAAAAAATGGTTAGGTACCTTACTCTACCATGAACACCAGGCACGTCTTCAGGCATCTTAGGTCTGCCTTACTCTGTACAGCCCTGAAGAGATGGGGGTCTCAGAGATTTTTCAAAGACCTTCGTCTGCTAATGGCCGCAACTTATCATCACAAACATACCAATTTTTTTCCTAAGTACACTCATCAAAAATTGTCTATTGTCTTACCACTACAAGCTTCCTCAGGAAAAGTTGTGCAAGACTGTATTACTTTGGACACAAGACCATATGGTAGAAGACATTCAGCCTCTAAGTGCAGAAACAGCAAAAACCACGTAAAGGTTTTAACTCCAGTAAACTCTACTGGGTGTTTTACACAGCCCTATGGTCACTTGGAAAATACAAAAGACTGAAGGCTTATAATCTGTCTTTGTGCAATCTTGGGCTCATCAGACACTGATAGCAGAAAGGACTACTGGAATCAGGAAACAAGGAAGATCTTTTGGGCAGGATCTTTGCTCGATTCTCCATGTGGAAACCTTTACGGTTGTTTGGACTCATCTTGTGAAGGGCAGCAGGAAGGAAACTAAAAGGTCATTCATGCTCACCTTCTTCATTAGCGTTGCTGCTGTACTGCAATGATGCAGACAGGACAGAGACCTTGTTAAGTGACACAAGCTAGCTCATGGCTGGACCTCACTGCAACCCCAGCTGAGAGAATGTATCTTTCTACAGAGGCACTTCAGCCATTAACACACCACAAAACCCTACAGAAACAGCCTGCATGTAAAGTACCATTCTCAGTCTTCCAGGCAAACTCCTCACTCCATTCGCTCCAAGGCCCCTCATACTCCTGAGGCGTATTCACCCTTGCACGCATTTTCCCCCTATATTCTGTAGATGATGCCAGCATCTGAAGGGTGAAGATGAAGGGAGGCTCATCATTGCTGATGTTTAACTGCTGGAGAGTCTGGGGAGAAAAAGGAAGCACAAATGACAGAGGTGAGAGGAACTGTCCCATTTGCCCAGCAAATACAAACACAGGACTTCTGCACTTTCTAAGACTTACCTTCTCATACTGGTTCTTTTTCCAGTACTTGACCTGGTATCTCTGTTTTATGTCGCTGTATCTGAAAGTGTGTTTCATCCACCTCAGTT
>NW_010172582.1:0-24783 GCF_000695765.1 Mesitornis unicolor
TCCGATTCCTAATATTCTGTGATTCTGTGAACTGCAGCAGGATCTGTGGCTGACTTCTGCACAACGATACCAATCCAATAAAAACCAGTCTTAGCCACATCAGCCCATGTAATACTCCTTTACAAAGAATACTTGTTTCATACATATCATCCCACTCTTGCTGTAAAAAAAGCCTACGCTTTTGAACCTCCTCTCTTTTATTCCTCTTTGAGAGAGCTGCTGACCTGATACATTGCCAGTGCAGGAAGGCAAAAAGGAAGAGGGAAGAAGAGTTTCTGTCTTAAACTCATTTTAATTTCCAGAATTATAGAACAGTTAACAATATATGTGCTGTGCACACATCACCTGATACTTCACTGATGGGTCCATATAATCCAGGTATTTTTTTAAGTCTTAAATTCCTTTACTTGCAAAAGGTATTTATAGCTTCAAAATACTATTTAATACAGAGAGGGTTTATGGTCATTTACCTCAGACCTTGTAGCATTTCTTCACACTGCCCTTTTCTCATCTGGATACACTTTTATTTACATTTATTTTGTTAATGAGCGGAATTGCTTCAGTCATTGCATCTGTAAATGCTGAGTGTGAGTTTGGCCTTTACTCAGTTAAACTAACAGTTTTGCTAACATTGGGAATTCCAAAGCTGTAAACTCAGGCTGGGATAAAGTGAGTGAAGGAACTAGAATCTTTCTTGCTGCTGTGTCCACAGCTGTAATGAAATGGCAGAGGTCGGCTCTGGGATCTACCTGTACAGTCTACAACTACGTTCTCCCTAACTGTATTTCCTGAGGAACTTTGCTGCTTCCTGTTTGGGTAGAGCTGATGGAGATATGCAGCCAGGTGTAATAAAAAGGGTTTTTGTTCACAGCCTTGATTCTACAAAACATAATTTTCCATCCTTGAACACCAGGCATTTCACAAATTTCATCTAAAACCGTGCACATTGAGATGGGCAGGACAGACAAAATGATCTACAGAAATGTTAAACATCAGGTTGCATCCCTCCTTCTGTGGGGTTTAGGCTCCTCTTTTAACTGAGATCTATAGTTAGATCCCAGTTAATTAATCTATATATAAGTTAAGTATAATTAAATTGCAATAGAAGATTTGTTCAAAAATATTGCTAGTAGTATGTTCTAATGATAGATGGATTTGACCCAGGAACTGGGAGTTTCACTTCCTTTGAGCCTGAAGGGTTAAAATCAACATTAGCAGTGAGCCTTATACCTGTAAATTCTGATTGCATGCCCACTTTGTTTTTCTGAAGCAAAGCTACTGCACAAATTGATTGCAGAACTGCAAAATTAATTCTCCTAGGCAAATGAGAAAAAAGTGATTCACTTGGTAAGTTAATACAGCATTTGTAATTAGTGAGGTGTGAATCCTTCCTTATCCCTGCTCCCAGGACTTCACACAGTCACTAGGTTAAAAAAAGAAAACAAACCTCAGACTTAACCAGCACATGGAGTAAAGACCAGAATATGTGATGAGAATCCAGATTTCTTAGCTGTGCCAGTATTAGAAGCATTTTGCAGAGCAGCAGCGGGAAGGTAGAAGAAATTAGAAACACATTATGTATTTGGTTGGGAAAGAACTGCAGGAGGCACAGTTGGAAGCGTGGAGTATATTTCTGTCTCTGTGGATAAGATAATGGATGTACCTTGTAAAACTGAATAACTGATAGCAATATAATTGATGCACTTTACCCAAGAGTAGACATGTACGTTAAGTAATGTGATAGTCACCTGGACAAGTGCTCTGACCTTCTTCACAAAGTCAGAAAATATCCCAGTTGATCCCCGTCAACCGGGAGCCCTAGCCAACCATCAGCCTCATGCAGGCCAAGCCTGAACCCAAACTGATGATACAAGTTGGGGCTGCTCAGATGGACACTGGACACTGGTTGGCCAGGATTGCCAGGCTGGATCCATTGCTGAGCATTGATTGGAACAGCAAGGACCAAAGAGACAGATGGATTTGCTGGATCTGTACTGATTTGGAGGTAGTGACTTTTTCTGCAGTGTCCCCACAAGTCTAGAATTGCAATGGGAGCTGCCAGGATTGCTGAGCTAGAAATTAGGACTGATAATGTAGTGGTCATTGTCTGAAGCTCAAGAATTTCACGTGACAAAGACCAGTCAGGTTGTGGTTTGGAGATGACAGTAGTTGTGAAGCTTAAGTTCACACGTGGAAATGCTTGCAGCACTATGAAATACTTATGTTTCATGGTAGCTTATGGTGTTGGACCTATGTTAGGTAGGAGTTTATTTTTTTTGAGACTGACTAGTCAGTAGAGCTCCCTATTGTTTCAGATTCAGCGGAAGTGCAAAACATTTGCTGAGGTGAGTACAGTGAGCAGGGGTAAGCCACTCAGCTCTGCTCAGAGATGGAAGACTGTTCTTGGAAAATGTGATGGCAACGATGGTTTAGATTTGAGGGAAGAATACAAGTTTCTGTTAGTATCAGGATGAAGAGAATATTTTTGATTGTTACTTTTCAGAGTGAAATCCTATTGTGAAGGAATAATGCCCAATACTAGTGCCTGCTAATCACCGTTGTTTAGGCAGAGCGGGGTGGAGTTACTCTGCAGATACATCATTTATCATGCTTGGAGCAAGAATGAATAGATTGAGAGGATTAGGTCTTCCTTTCACGATTTTCCAGCCCCCTTGGTGTTGTACCAATTAACATGGTCCAGCTTTTTTCTTCTGATTGTACCTTCCCAGAAACATATCTGGGAAGCTTTTTTTCCTCCCACAACTTTGTGAAGATATTCTAAACTGATTTCATTGTACACAATCTATCCACATTCCTTCTAATTAGACCTAGCTGGAAGTCTCTCAAATTATTCATGATCTGCTCCTAGTTTCCTCACTGGATAGAGCAGGTGGTATATAATTGCTCATAAAATTAGTACTTTCTGTCACATCTTTATTTTGCTAGCCGTGAATGTTTTATCAGCTTATAGCTAGTAAGGCTTTATGCTTGGAAATAGTGAAGTGTGAGGAAAACAAGATATATTGGATCTTCCATGCAATTAATCAAAATCAGGCATTCAGTATCTTCTGTAGGCTGTGAATGCAATGAAATCACTGGGAAATAATTTCAGTAAATGCAGTAACTGAGTGTATGAGATGAAGTTTGGCTTTGATAATTACAGAAACTGGAAGCAGAGGAAGGAATAGCTGGATAAGGCTGGCTTTGAAAGAAAAACCAAACACGTACATGGACACCATAGCAAAGAAATGAAAATTTCTCTCATTGAAGAGAGAAAAAGATGGAAAACTCTGCAAAGGAGAAATTTTGTGATGCTGTTGACCAGCAGATGGTACATGGTGGGAAGGATTTTTTTAATGTATCTTTAAGTGTCTGCTGTAGTTGAATGAGCTAAACTAATCTTTCTAACCTTATGCATGGAGATCTATACTATCTGTAGTAATATGGTTATGCTTAACAGCTGGAACAGTACCACAGTGGTCTCACAGATTGGGCAGAGGTGCTTCAGCACCTGGTGGAAGGAATCATGGCCTACTTTTGTGGTATGAAAGGGATGTTGGTACAATGATATGGAGAGACAACTAAGTGGAATATCTGAAAAAATTCCACATAGTGAGATGGATAGCTCACGGAAACAGCCTCCCAAGTAAAGTGTTTTTTCATCATTCAAAGTAGCCAGAAAAACAATGCAAGTAAATATAAAACTGGTAGGAAGCCATCTACTGGCTGGGGAAAGCAACCTAGATGATTTAATAGGCCTTTTGTGCTTCTAAAGTCTGCATTCAGGGAGTTAATCTGAGCCAGTGGCATTCTGTATCTGCTGATCTAGTGCTACATCAGGAAAATGGGGAATTCACGAAGTGCACAGCTGCACCAATAACTTCAGAAGGCAACGCACACTGAAACTGGTAATCATTCACCAAACAACTGAAAATTCCTTGCTAAATTTAAAATAATAAAATGGTCGGACTGGAAGAGACTTCAGAAGTGGACCTAAATCATCCCGTCATTCATAACAGATGCCTGTCTATTCTCATTCAGTGGTGAAGATGCTACAGCCTCCTGGCTGCTCCGTTCCAGCTCCTCACAATCTCACCTGAAATCTCTCTAGGGTGTAAGCTCAGCACTACCCTCCCTAGTCCCTACAGCCATGAAGCCCATTTGACACCTGTTACCATCTGTACCCTACAGCCTCTCTTGCCTATGCTTCCTCCTTTGTCTCACTCCTAACTGAAATTTCTGTATCAAAGAAGGGTTTAAACCCTTCAGTCTTCCATTACTGGTCATGGTTACAGCATGGCCCAATCATCATACTCTAATTTATGACATAATTTGATCATCCTATTTTTATGGTCTCTAATCTTCGTGAAAACCCACACAGAACTGCAGCTGCAGTCTTAAAACTGAGAAGGCAGAAGTAAAACTTTGGTTTGGATATCTACCTATTTGTGTACCTTGGTGTGGTATCTGCTATTTTTGTAACAGGACTCTTGTTCAGACTGATCCACTGTAGTAACTCTTATATCTTTTTTAAAACCTGCTATATAGGCTATATGTCTCTTTTCCTATGCAGTTGATTATTTATTTCCAAATTTAGAGTTTGCATTTGTCCCCATAGAAATTTCATCCTGTTTTTTTTATGTCTGTTTCTTCCATTTGGCTGGTGATTGAGCAGATTTGGTGTATTCTTTTGAAAGTAGTTAGTGGATAGAATTGCCAAAAATCATAAATTGGGAGTAAGGGCTCATTATCCTTTGACCCAAGGCAACTAAACTTGTACTTTATTTAAAAGGATCTGGATTTTACTTGAAGGTAAAAAAAAAGGAGCACATAGTTCTTCTTGGTTGTATAGAAAAGGAGCCCTCTTTGTATGTATAACTTAACACGCTGGTTTTTCTACACTTTTTAGTATAAGCCCGAGGCATTCTTAAACACTATTTCTAAGCATTTATATCAAGATTTAGCTGTGGTTAATCACTCATAAGCATCCTGCCCCCTATTTCTTAGAGAATGTAGTAGCCACATCCTCTGAGGGACTTGCACAGGTACAAGAAAATTGCTAGTTTAATTGAACAGCTTCACTTGCAAAATACTTGGCCAGTGTATCTTCAGATGTCAAAAAAAGCTCCTGGTTGATACTCACAAGAATTGTCTGAGCAGAAATTACTTGCACTGTTACTCCATCTCTCCTTCAATGCTTTTTAAATTCTGGGTTATGTTCACCTTTTCTGTTGTTTGTCTCATAGACTGGGCTGTAGCTTTCCAGGAAGGTAGTGGACTGCTTGTAGTTTGCACAGCTCCTAAAGGATGTGCTATGAACAACTGACATACCTATGGCCTTTGGAACTTGCCACACTGATGATGGCAATGAAAAGCTGATCGGTGGACTGAAGTGGAGGGAAGGTTCAGCATGCAGTCATAAGAATTCAGTTGTGCAACAGAGTGTTAGAAGAAAATATCTGGAAAGGCAAAAAAAATTTAATATGGTCAAGTTTGAACTACTCAACCTTGGATACATGGGATTGCATTTGTAAATTCAGTCCTCACATACACTGTTATTATTCTGTGAACTTTGATCGACTTGCTAAATAGGTTTTCCAAAACAAGATATCTTTCTGTAGAAAAATACCATGTAAAATACCAGATTCTAGGTTGTTCCAAATGTGGGCTTCAAAAGTTGAGAATAAGTAACAGTAATTTGCAAAGTATGCTTTTTCCCTAAGGATCAACAAATAGTTCTTTGCTAGCAATACAATTCAAGGAAAGAAGAGATTAAGTACCTGCCATGTTCTGTTGTAATCACTCTTTTTTACTAATGAAATGTTCCTATAACTACGTATGATAACATTTTTAGGCTAAATGAGTTTTTTACTGGAGTGGCCTTTATACATGAAAGCATACTGACTTGAAGGAAAAGAGTTTTCTCATTTGAACAAAGTAGTATAGTAATTTTTTCCCCGTGTTTTCTACTTCCTTTGTCCATTGCAGAATTTGTAAATTGATATGAGGCCTTCAGGGATTAAATGTTTATCTACTAAAAAGTATTCTCGTTGAAGTTGTTAAATGCAAAGTTGAATTTAGCAGGGCTGCTTACTTTACAAATGTGAGAAGTATAATTGTTGATTTCAGTTTAGTCAAAGCAGAAGAGAATGTGAAGATAAGAGTTGTCAACAATAACTGCATTAAGTAATCACATTTTATTTAGGTTGTAGAAATATTCTCATGTATTTAAAGAAGTTTTTGGGTTTGCAGGGGACCTTTGTACAAAAGAAGAGGTTGATTTCTTCACAGACTGTTCACAAGAGCTTTACAGTTTTCCTAAAGTGAAGATTGTTCTTTGACTAATTTATGAAATTATTTGGAAAGCACTTTGAGATATGGCTTATCTGTATTTGAGTGGCATTTGTTAGTTTTAATTGCAGCCCTGTTCATACATTTCCATTCATGCTTGTGTACACCAATTAAATAAAAATCCCCTAGTTTTTCTGACCAGGTATCCATAATGAGTCTCAGAATACATCACTGTGCTCTTTGAGTTCTTTGAACTCATTTACTAGAAAATTCCTGGAAGGGAAAGGAACATAAATGTCATACAACCAGGGGAAAAGCAAACGGCACAAGTAATCTCTTATACTTCATATCCTCAGGATTTGGCATGGGTTGTGCTTCCAGTATGAAAAACTGTGTGACATCTTGCTGTTACTTCTGCGTCCAGTTGATGCCAAACAATACAAATTAATGGGACATGAAAACAAAATAGTTGGGGTTCGGGGATTTAATTAATGTTGCTTCTGTATGGATTAGTTGTTCTATTCAATTGACTTCTATGCCTAATTAGCATGGATGTGATTTATTTGCAGTTTTTGAATAATGTAATAGGGTTCTTTGTCTCATTTGAAGGGGTAGAGGACCACTGAAGAACACATCTGATGTAATTAATGCAGCAAAAATGATTTCAGAGTCGGGATCAAGGATGGATGTCCTAGCACGGCTGATTGCCAATCAGGTAGGTTATTTATGCAGCAGTGCATTAAGCTTTGTCATACTAATCTGTCCACTGAACCTCCAACACCTAAGAAGGTCACTTACAAAAGCTCTTGTGACATTTTTAGATCTACCTGTCTGATTTTTCCTTTTCTTCTCAGTTTCTGAAGTAATGGATACATAGATGCTGTCTTAGTTTTATGTGTGGGTTCTCTTTATGCATATCAATATGTCTGTTTATATTCACTTAAAAACACTTATGTGTATATCTGTGAACTCCTTTAAGCTACGAATGCACCAGTTTAGATGTATAGCACAGTCCTTTCTTGACTTCCTTGGTTAAATTAACCAGAAAGAACTTGAGTTGTTTCAGATGAGTCAGCTTAGGTGTGGGAACACAGGAGTGTGGCATTGGCACAGACTCCTGCTGAGCGGGGTTACTGTTCAGGACAGGTACCAGGTCTCAGCACCGTGCTCAGTCACGTTACTGACTTTTCTTCTGTGTCTTTGAAATTATTTGATATCCACTCTAATAATCTCTAGATATGTTACAGAATCTGTGCTTCTGCTGTACCTAGGTTATCTTTTCCTCCCCAGCACTGGCCATTTCTTTGGAACACTGATGTCAAATGGTTTGCCGTATAAATATCCTGCTCGATAGTCAGAGTTTTGGCCTCTGCATACTTGCAGTCTCAAGGTGATATTTATAGCATTTAAAAGAAATACATATCATCAAATGCAAAGGGTTAGAGCTATAAGGTCTACTTTATTTCCACTGGATTTTTAAAGTATCAGATAGCTCAAAAAACCCCACCAAAATACTAAAACCAGGATCTACATAAATCAATGAGCATCCTCATTTTCCTGGCTAAGACAACTGCACAGTAGCTTACTAAATGAATACACCAAGCAACTCATCACATGCAGCCCTCTTTACTATCACTTGCGCTTTTTAGAATAAGGAATCCAGTCTTGCTGAAAGATTTCTTTCTTATTTTTTTTCCATTTTCTGTATCATTACAGTGGCTCCAGACTAGAAGCATGAACATATTATCATGAGGAAAAAATAGCCATGAACCATTAGTGCTACTCATTTGTGTGTACCCTCACAGCTGCTGGGAAATGTAACATCATTCAAGTTATTGTAACATTTTTACTGGATTCACTCAAATTATTTCCATTTGTTGTAGCTCAGAGCTTGCACACGGTTGAGCCACCTGACCCCTGGGTATTTATTCCCCCTGGCATCTTGTATGCATCTGAAATACACCAGTCAGTTATAGCCATATTTTAGATGTAATTTCATGTTATAAGCACTAGAAGCAAATAAGCATACACAATTACAAAAAAATAAATAACCAAAGCAGCCTTTCCTGTACCTCTGTGGTGAACACAGCTACAATGATTGCCAGACACATGTCAGACTACTTAGTAAACAAAGAGAATCTCACTTTTACTCCTCTTATTACAAAGATGCTTAAAATGATCCTCTCATTCCTTAGATGACTACAAATCTTTTACCTTCTATAACCTTTCTTCTCCATACCAAATAATCCCTTAACTTGCAGAACTCTTTTCTATGTTTTGGTTTTGGTTTTGGTTTGGTTTGGGTTTGTTTTTTTTTAATCTCCAAGATATTTGTGAAGTCCAGTAATTCTTTTTCTCAGCGGTTATTTTGGCAAATTTCCTATGTCTTGCTCTCTTGGAGTCCTAAAATAAAAGAAACTTCACATTCCTTTGGGCTACCTAATAGCTGTTCTCTGAAGCTGGTCCAAACTGAAGGAACCCTTCAAGACTTTGGTGTCCAGATTGGAACATGAGTTCTAACGGGATTTTAATGCCTTTCTCAGCAGCAGTAATACTTTTGGTGCAGTATTTAACCTGTTGCCTTTCAGTAACATCTAAAATACGTGGAGTTTTATTCCATATAAAAAATGGATTTGTATTACTAGCTTCAAAAGTGAAAATAGATAGCTCTACATGGTACCAGTTTTCAAGTAACTGTTGCAGGTCCTGGCATTCTTCCTACACGTACTTTTCTTGACGCTTTTTCACTACTTGCTTTTGAGCTTAGGCTACCCTGTGAGTACTTGTTGCCACTTCTGATACTCTCATTAATTAGGCCACCTCGCTTTACTGTTCACAGTTGTCCTGTGACTCAGGTATTAACTCTGCAGTTAACAGGATCACAGTAATGTATAATAGCATTTTCAATATTCAAAGCTACATGCAAGGAAGAAAAGCAAAAACCTCGCTTTGTGTCCTCCATCTAGCTTCAGGCCTGAGCAAGAACCCAAAATAAGCAGTCACTGCATAATGAAGAATTGTTTTCATATCTCTTTGACCTTTTACTGTTCATAAAGCATTTTCAAATGAATTACGTTGGTTCACAATCCATGTAATTTCAGAGATTCAAAATTAAGAACTGTGGAATTACACTGTTCATTGTTTTTCTGTTAGGATGGAAAAAAAAACCCCAGAACCCACCCTGAAACTATTTGCAGTATTTTATAACTCCTCAGGTACAACAGCACCTCTCTGATACATTGTTACTCCCTTCAGATTTTTGTAAGTCCCTCTTTGCATGTTAAAGGAAAGGAATAGAGTGTGGTATAATGAGCAGCATTCAGTTATATTTCAGTCCATACTCACAGCACTTTAAAATGACTCAGAGTTAACAACTGAAAGTAATCACATTACAGCGTCAACATAAACCTACGCAAATTAGTCACAAGTACATTGATAATAAATATAGTTTAAAATAAGATTGTTGCAAATCCATTGTCAAATATGTGACCTGAAAACCCTAAGATAATTAAGGTACATCCTGGTTTTAATGGAATGTGCTGTAAATGAAGATCTTACTTAAAATCCTTCCAGTATTCCAGTTGTTCTGCACCAGGAGGTGCTGGTCTGTTACAGTCCCAGTAAGAAAGACACTGAGACTCTGTGAAGTGCTATTTAAAATGCTGTTTGTCAGAGTGAAGACTGTGAGGAAAGAGTAGTGTAGCTAATCTTACATCCCTTTCAATAGCGGGAACCCCAGGTGGTGTAGCATTGAACTGGCCTCCAATAGATGCACAGCATGCAGGGCAGACCTGTCCATAGAAGAGATTCCCTCACTGTGGTCATTTGAGCTATTAGGGGATTTTTCTTAGAAGGAAACAACTCTATTACTCATTCCGCTGTCAAACTGCATGTTCACATGAGAACTTCTTTCTGCAGATAAAGGTGCAGATCCGCAGATGGCCTAATCACCAGTACCAAGTGGGAGCTGCCCCCAAGGCCTCTGCTGCCATACATTTGCTAGGTGTGTGCTGCGGCCTGGGGATTTGTGTCTCACAGCACGGCCTGAAGGCTGGTGGTGTGTGCAGGGCAGCATAGCACAGCACAGACCTGGCCCTACTCACATTAACGGCTATGTGAGTCAGTAACTCCTCAATATGCAATGGTCTCTTGCTCAGGATCAATACATCAATGCAATAAAGTGGTAACTATTAAATTCTGGAAGTACACAACTCAATATGAAACATCTCTTTCTATAGAACCAGGTAGTCTCCTGACTTGGAAGCTGATTTAAACTTTGAAAAAGTTTTCCTGAAAGTAAAATTAAAAAGGTATCCTTTAAAACTGATAAATATGATCCAAGCAGATGTGCCAAAATGGCCTTCTAATTACAGGATCATCTTACCTAAAAGCTTACAATTAACAAATAGTTTCAATAAATGGTACAGTTGTATTTACAGTAGTCGGTCTGTGTGTGATTATTATTACCCAGTATTAATCACCATGAAGACACATTCAGATTCTAGAGAAATGTTACTGACTTCCTTAGCAATGGAATGAAACAAAGTAAAGCAGGAACAGTATCGTTTGCAGACAGAATTTCATGCAGAATTGTTTGCCTTCATCTTTTGTGCCACTGCTGTGCCAGTGGCTTTTTCATTTGGATTGTGAATGCTGGTTTCACTGTGTTTTTAATCGCTGCATAATTTATCAAATCACTTTGAGGCTTCTGTGAATATTATTTCTATTAGGTATAACACTGCATCTTTTGGATACAAGTCTGATTCTGTCCTCCCGGAAATCTCTTGTTAACACACCACTTCCTACAGTATGTACAGGAAAGTATACATCATAATTTGCCAGGATATCTAGCTAAGACTATGAGGCATTAAACTGGTAACCATCAATTGCTTGTGGGATGATTAAACTCAGAATTTATTAATTACCCTTCTGTTGCAGCCTAGTGTTTGGTTTCACTAGCAGGCAAGTGTTCCTTGTACCAGATGCTTCTGAGCAATATCTAGAGGATTCCTTATGGAATCTCCTCTCTACAGAGGACATTTATTTCTAACATCTGCTTATGGTTGATTTGGATATGCTATAAGGCATGAGGCTTTAATTTTTTTGTAGTACTTTATCCTGCTTTAAGTAGTGTAGAAAGTTATATTTACCCCTATAAATGCCTCTTCTTTGTATTGTAGTGGTCCCTGTGTTGATCACATCCTCCTGTAAAGTTTTATGGGTAAAGTACTTAAAAATGAGCACACTTGGTCAGACTGTAGGTTCATTTAGGCCAGTATCCTGTTGCTGACAATAGTTAATAGTGAATATATACAGAACTTGGTGAGATAATGGCATGTGTTTCATGATACCTCCATGATATCATCTTCCAACCTCCAGCAGCCATTCAAGAATTTACTTAACCAAACATGTTTTTGATACACTTGAAACATTAAATAGTCCTTGGGGTTTTTTTGCATTAATTTGTCCAGTAATTTTTCTAACCCGTGTAAGCTTTTAGTATATCCATTCTGCAACAAAGAATTCTGCAACCGAACAACCCAGTGTTAAGAACTATCTGCTTTCGTTATGAACTCACACTAGTTACTTTTAATGTCATCTTGGTTTTGTATTGGATGAAAAAATACCTGTCTTCATGAAAATCTTTGTTGTCCTTTTCCTATTTTCAAATGTACCTTGTAATGGGCAAGACAGGGGAAAGACGCATCATGTCTACACAGGGTATTAAAGTTGTGGGTACACCAGAGTTGCATAATTAAATTTCAGAAGTCTTTTGCTGATAATGCCTAGCATTTGCTTTTTTTAGAACGCTGCTGAGCACTGAGCCAGTGTTCTCATAGAACTATTTTAACCTCAGGGTCTTGTTCTTGAGTGGCAATTTCCCGGTCTTCAATGCGTATCATCTTCAACTTTCCTAAAATGTTACACATTTCTTCTCTAATGGTATATAAGGAAGACAGTAAATGTGACTGGGCTGCCAAAATGATTATATAAAAGAGTACTATATAATAAGGTTAAAATATTCTTGTCTCTGAACTTCTGTAATTGACGTTGTCACTGTCTGTAGGGATGAGACACTCTATCAACAAACACCCTATCTGCCCATCCCTTGAGTTCTTCCTGCGGACAAAAAAAAGAAAATCACAGTGTATTTAAGAAGAGGAAAAGAATTGAGGAGCAAGCTGTCTTATTCCAGGAATTATACCCTGTCTTGATATAATTAGTTCTAATGCTTAAAGCAATTACCGTTGTATTTGACTGGAGGACAGATTTTTATTAATTAAACAATGAGTATTCCAGTTTTCTAAACAGTCACTGAGATACCAGTATTTAAATACTGATTTGTGCAGTTCTTAAAGCAGTGCTGTATAAGGAAGAAACAAAGACATATTTTTAGTGTGCTTTTCCATAATACAGTAACACTTTGAAAACATCACACGTAAGAGTCAAGAATCTCTTCTATTTTTCTTCTAAACTATGCCAAAGTACAGAAAACATTTTAGTAATGGACCTAGCAGAACATGTCATTAAATTAATGTTAATTATTTTAGAATTATTCACTTCAATTTCTTTGTTATTCCTTGTTATCTTTTCCCAAGTCTAAAGCATTACCTTTTTTGCTTATCTGAACATTTCTATTCTATTGCGTAGTCATGAAGAGTAGAATCATCACGCCCCTATTTTAAACAAGTGAAAAATTTCTTCAGCAAATCCAGTAGTTTAGGTGAAGTATTTAATGAATTAAGTAGAGCTGGTGCTTTTTCAGACCTCCAGCAGGTTTTGGATTTCAATCACTCCTACATTGACCAAAGTTCCATAAGGCCAAAGGTTGTTGCCACAGCAGTTGGCGGAAACTTATCTTTTCTATTTTAATATACAAAGCTGTACACAGTTTCCTATCAAAAGAAAGTGACCATATTTATAATGCAAGTACAGCACACAGGCTAAAAACATGTCTCTGAAAAACTGAAGAGCTCTATTTCTCGTTTATCATGCTCGCCTTTTTGAGCTATGGTAGCATCATGAGGACTCAAGATTCACTTTAAGATCCCTTTATTCTGCCAGAGCACTGAAAAGCAGCTTTAGAACAAATGCAAACCAGGCCTCAGGAGTCTAACCTGGTACTCACAGAGCGGTATTTCCCCTTCCAGTACTCTGAGTATTTTGGAGTTCACAGAAATGAGGGTAGAAGGATGCTATTCTTATTAAAAATACCGTGTTGTTGAAAGTATTGAAATTGAAACCAACCATCGGTTTTCTGTAAGATCTGTGGATCAAGTTGAATAAATTGGTTGGAGCCCAAGGAAACACAGATTGTATTCCAAGATAATGCATAATTTCTTATAAATGTTAACATTGCTCTGTATTTATGTTTACACTTGCCCACATCAGTATTACTCTTAATGTAGGTATCTTCTTAAAAAGAAATCATGACCTTTTAGGAATTGAAGTGAAAGTAATTCATTATTCTATACATTAAAGAATTTGTTTTAGAAATATTGCTAAGGCAGGTCCAGCAGTGTTAAGTAAAAAGGGAATATGGGGAATTATCCTGAGCTTCTCCAGTTATTTTGTTAAAAAGCTTCACAAGAGGAATGAACTATGCAACCTGATACAGCTGCAGAGAAAAGCAAGGCTACACTCATGCACAGCTGGAATACTTCTCAGTGAGGTATAAACCTGATGTCTGAGACAAGTTGCTGAAATGTTTTCTTAACTGTTCTTCTCTTAATCTTCAGTGTCCAGACCAATCATGCAAACAGGATTTGTTGGCTTACCTGGAACAGATCAAGCTGTACTCCCATCAGCTCAAAATCTGCAGTCAAGTTAAAGCAGAAATCCAGAACCTAGGTGGAGAGCTCATCATGTCTGCTGTAAGTAGAAGAATGGTATAAATTACTCTCTTTATCAAAATCAATCTTAAACTTGAGTTGAGCTTTTCTGTGCTTGTGAGATGTTCCCATGGAGTCCTGAATCTCATTCTCCACTGTTTTTGCAGTCACTTAACACAGAGCATCTAAGACAGTGAAGCCTAAGACTGGTGGCTTAAAAGGAATAGCAATGACTTGTGGGTTGGTTTTTTTATTTTAAATTCTCAAAATATATTATTCTTCACTGTTATTCCAGAGTAATTTGGGTCTCATGTGAGCAGAGTAGAGAGGCAGAATCAGCTGTTTGTGATCTGATAGAGATTTATTATTTGTCTTGGGCATTCTTGTGTCTGTGTGAAATTTGGAAGTCTGAGATTAGCTAACTAGTAAATTAAGGAATAGCTGGAGGACTTAAAAATGAATACATGCACAGCACAGATAAACTTTATTTGCTTACAGAATGAGTTAAAAGATACAGCTTCTTGCAATCACAGTGTTTATCTGATTTGAACTGTGTGCTACTTCAGCGAATTTGGATTCATGTGGATCCTTGACCTACAAAAATCTGCATACCGTCTGATACACAGGATCTGTAATTTTCCTGGTCCTGTTTCCATTACTGAGCACAACTGATTGTTGGACTTACTGCAAGAAGTTTTGGAAGCCCAGTTTGGTTCTTGCTTTTTTTTCTCCCACTGAAATGATACTCTCATTGTTTTCTTTACCATTTTACTGTGTTTCCCCATATGCCAACAGTGGGAAATATATAATCCTGGTGCAAAAATTTCAATTCTAAAAGTGAAACCCCAAACTTACTTTAATTCATAGTCCCAGAGGGATGACTATAGAACTTAATCCTGTTTCAAGGAAGGAGGATGAGAACATTCATAGTGTGCATCCAGAAGTTCCAGTTCAGGAAAGCAATTACTTGTTCAAATAAATGCTTAACTCAGTCCCAGTTCAATAAACACACTTAAACAGGTGCTTAGCTCGGAGTCAGTGGAAATTAAGAACATGCCTGGAGTGCTGGGCAGTTTTGGAGGTGTTTTGTAGAGTCACAGTGAGACGCTGTAAATTCTTGTTGTTATTCTGTTAAAGCAATCTTGGAAAATGCTCCAACAGTGATTGTATTTTTAGTTTTAAATATGGGTGATACCGTTAGGCCTACAAAAGAGAGAAAAACTGCCAGCCAGTGCTCCAGGAGATCTGTGCTCTTAACCAAAGCCTTTTAAAGTCAGTGGAGACATACATGGTTGGTATTGGTCATTATTAAAAAAAATATATAACATTTAAAAAAAAATGGTCTCGCTGGTCTGTTATTGGGAAGGGGAGGGCACTCATGGCTAATGGTGCTCAACTGACCCTTTTCAGTTAAAACTGTGGTTATCTGAAAATACAACCAAACCAAGCCTTGATGGCTTTCCTGTAAGGCTTCTTCTGATCTATGTGTAAATGAACTATTTGTGTTTGACTTGCTTCAATTTCAGGAGAATAAGGGAATTAAAAATACGTTGCATGGATAAAGTGATAAGCAGAGAGGGAGAGAAATTCACTACTGATTATTGAATTTCTTTTTTTAAAAGCTGAAGAAAATTCTGGCTTTGAAAGTCCATGTAGGGGCTTTAGAATTTGATCCTGTAGGTTAGCTGGCTTTGGAAAATGTGACAGAACAAGCTGCATATGAAAGCACAGAGGTTCTCTCTTCTGCCCCACCCCTCCCCAGAGATCTGCAGCCTTGGCTGCAGTGACCATGAAATGGTGGAATTCAAGACCCTTAGGTCATCGAAAAGGTCACGCAGCAATCTCACCACTCTGGACTTCAGGAGAGCAAACTTTAGTCTCTTCAGGGATATGCTAAGCAAGGTGTCATGGGATATAGACCAGGATGGAAGAGGGGACCAAGAGAGCTGGTTGATATTCAAGGACCATCTCCTTCGAGTCCAGGAGCAGTGCATCCCTAGAGGAGGAAGGCAGGCAAGAATGCCAGGAGGCCTGTGTGGATGAACAAGGAGCTCCTGGAATTAATTGGGCACAAAAGGAAAATGTGGGGAGTGGAAGCAAGGACAGGTTAGCTGGGAGGACTATAAAGAAGTTGCCCAAACAGCCAGGGATCAGGTTAAGAAAGCTAGGTGGAATTAAATCTAGGCAAGGGCATAAAGGGGAACAAGGAGAATTTCTACAGGTACATCAGTGCTAAAAGGGCGGCTAGGGATGGTGTGAGTCTTCTCCGAAAGGAAGATGAAGAACTGGTCACAAGGGATACAGAGAAGGCTGAGGTGCTCAATGACTTCTGTGCCTTGGTCTTCACTGGCAAGGTCTCTAGCCACACTGCTCAAGTTACAGAAGGCAAAGGTAGGGACTGGGAGAAGGAAGATCTGTCCACTGTAAATGAAGACCAGGTTTGAGACCATCTAAAGATCCTAAAGGTGCACAAGTCCCTGGGACCCAACGAGATCCATCCACGGGTCCTGAGCGAACTGGAAGATGAAGTTGCCAAACCACTATCCATCATATTTGAAAGGTTGTGGCAGTCTGGTGAAGTTCCTGATGACTGGAGAAGTGGAAACATAACCCCCATTTTCAAAAAGGGAGAAAAGGAAGACCCAGGAAACTATCATCGACCAGTCTCACTTCTGTGTCTGGCAAGATCATGGAGCAGATCCTCCTGAAGGCTCTCCTAAGGCACAGGGGGAACAAGGATGCAGTGATTGGTGGTAACCAACATGGCTTCACCAAGGGCAAGTCGTGCCTCACCAGTTTGGTGAGCTTTTATGATGGAGTTACAGCTTTGGCGGAAAAGAGAAGAGCAACTGACATCATCTACCTGGATTTGTGCAAAGCGTTCGACACTGTTCTGCATGACAAACTGGTCACAGAACTGGTGAAATGTGGATTTGATGGATGGACAACTCACTGGATAAGGAATTGGCTGGATGGTCACGCTCAGAGAATTGCGGTCAACAGCTCAATGTCCAAATGGAGACCAGTGACAACTGGTGTCCACTGGGGATCACTACTGGGACTGGTACTGTTCAACATCTTTGCCAGCGACATGGACAGTGGGATTGAGTGCACCTTCATCAAGTTTGTGGATGACACCAAACTGGGTGGTGCAGTTGATAACGCTGGAAGGAAGGGATGCCATCCAGAGGGATCTGTGCAGGCTGGAGAGATGGGCCCATGTCAGCCTCATGAAATTCAACAAGGCCAAGTGCAAGGTCTTACACCTGGGTAGGGGCAAGCCCTAGGGGCAATCCCAAGCACAAACACAGGCTGGGCAGAGAATGGCTCGAGAGCAGTCCCGAGGAGGAGGACTTGGAGGTGTCACTAGATGAAAAACTCAACATGAACTGGTAATGTGCTCTTGCAGCCCAGAAGACCAACCACATTCTGGGCTGCATCAAAAAAGGTGTGACCAGTAGAGGGAGGGAGGTGATTCTCCCCTTCTACTCTGCTCTGCTCTCTCTGGAGTACTGCATCCAGCTTTGGGGCCTCCAGTATAAGAAGGACATGGAGCTGTTGGAGCGGGTCCAGAGGAGGGCCACAAAGATGATCAGAGGGCTGGAGCACCTCTCCAGTGGGGACAAGCTGAGAGAGTTAGGGTTGTTCAGTCTGTAGAAGAGAAAGCTCTGGGGAGATGTTATTGCAACCTTCCAGTTCCAGAAGGAGTCCTACAGGAAAGCTGGGGAGGGACTTTTTACAAGGGCAGGTTAGTGATATAACAAGGGAGAATGGTTTTAAGCTGAAAGAGGGTAGATTTAGACTAGATATTAGGAGGAAATTCTTTACTGTGAGGGTGGTGAGACACTGCAACAGGTTGCCCAGGGAAGCTGTGGATGCCCCCTCCCTGGAAGTGTTCAAAGCCAGGTTGGACAGGGCTTTGGACAACCTGGTCTGGTGGGAGGTGTCCCTGCCCATGGCAGGGTTGGACTGGATGATCTTTAAGACCCCTTCCAACCCAAACCATTCTATGATTCTATGAACATAGCAAGGAAAAAAAAAAAACTCTATAGAAAATACGCAGGCAGAACATCTGTGCCCTGATTATCTGTCAAGTATTTGCTCAGACAGATGAATTCCACTCTTCTAGTCAAAAGGATTTTTTTATGCTTTATGCAACACTACTAAATCTTCACTTTTTGCTCGCATAAATCAATATTCTTTTTTCAAGAGTCAGAACTGTAGCTGGAATAGGATTATATTTTCCCCAGTCCTGATATTCTCTCATTTATCTTGTTATGCTAATAAAGAATGAGAATTAGGAAAAAGCGACATCAGACATGATTAAGAAAAAAAAGAGAGCATGCGCCCTTGCAGATAGCAAAATTTTCATTATGTATTAAGTAAAAAAATCGTAAGTCACAAGATAGCTGAAACTGTATCCTGTCTCTGGATACTGAACATCTCCATGAAAAGGTGTATTAGGAAATAAACATACACAGAGATTGCTCTGTTCTTTGCTTTCACTGTTTCCCTGCAGTGTCTCTCTATACCCATGCATGCTCAAGACTGAACTACCAGATTCTTGGATATCCCTCAGCTGTCTGTTCTTGGCGCCTCGCAGTTTCCTTCTGGTGTTTCCTCATGCGCTGCGATAGGTGTATGCAAACAGAAGAGCTGAGGGGGAAAGCTCCTCTCCTGAGAGAAATAACAGATTTGCACATTCAGATAGTTAGGATCAGCTTCTTCACTAGAAACTCAACTTGCTGTACAAAGTGAGAATGATTGAGCAAATGCTCAAACACACACAAATGCACACATAAAAACACTGTTGTACGGATGTGAGATGGCACTTATGTCCACCCCATGCTTCCCTTCCTCTGACAAAAAGAACTGTGCACAAGGATTTCAGATTTAAATGGACCTCAAGGAATTTTACAGGTTTTTTTCATACAGGAAGAACAGCAGTTCCTGAAAAATATATCCTCTACTGAAGCCTAAAGACCAAGTCAGAGGAAGGAACAGAGGGATGAAGAGCAGAGGGTGTAGTCTTATCCTATTACGTATTTGTAGACCTGTAAAGAAAGAGCTGTTTTCTTGAAATAGAGCTAAGTGACAACATCTTTCTTACCAGTATCTTCTACTGGCAGAAGCTATGGAGGAGAAAGTAAAGGAGACATAAAATGGCATTACAAATTAACTTTACATAAAACAGTGGGTGGCAGTGCTACAGTGTAAGAGCACCTGTAGCTCTGTCAGCAAAAAAATGGATTCTCATCTATAGCAGCACTGTACCTAAGGAGGCACTGGTGACTGCCAGCATAGTTCAGTTTTGGACTTATTCCCATGACAACAAAGAATCATAGAATCATTTGGTTGGAAAAGACCTTTAAAATCATCAAGTCCAACCATAACCTGTCCACTACTAAACCATGTCTCTAAGCACCTCATCTACCTGTCTTTTAAACACCTCCAGGGATGGTGACTCCACCACTTCCCTGGGCAGCCTGCTCCAATGCCTGATAACCCTTTCAGTGAAGAAATTTTTCCTAATATCCAATCTAAACCTCCCCTGGCACAACTTGAGGCAATTACCCCTTGTCCTATCACTACATACGAGGGAGAAGAGACCAACCGCCACCTCACTCCAACCTCCTTTCAGGTAGTTGTAGAGAGTGATGAGATCTCTCCTCAGTCTCCTCTTCTCCAGGCTAAACAACCCCAGCTCCCTCAGCCCCTCCTCATATGGATTTGTGCTCCAGACCCCTCACCAGCTTAGTTGCCCTTCTCTGGACACACTCCAGTGCTTCAATGTCCTCCTTGTACTGAGAGGCCCAAAACTGGACACAGTATCCAAGGTGCAGCCACAGTAGAGGTGAGCAAAGGGGAAGGATCACTTTCCTGGTCCTGCTGGCCACACTATTTCTGATACAAGCCAGGATGCCATTGGCATCAAGAGCATGAAGAGTACGAAAAGGTATGTTGTAATCCACAACACAGCTCATTCATTCTCAATAACACAGTATTGTCTTTATATGGTTTTCTTTTATCTGTGTCCCCTGTGCCCTTGTCCTTGTCTTCCCTGTAACACACCTGACAACCTCCCCTGGAATATTTCTTACTTAAAATTAATACCCCTGCCATGTCATTACTGTAGGTAATAGGCCAGTTTGGAATGTTTGGGGCAGCATCCAGCTGACAGTCCTTTAACTGCTCTCCTCAACTGGTGACTTCCTGACTTCAGGCCATACAATCTTGTAGCCTCCTACTACAGTCCTGCCTTTCCCATTGCCCTTACCTGATCTCCAGTATATTCATTCTAGTCAGTGGCACAGTAAAGCTCAGAGCCTTGGTTATATATTGGCTATAAAAGGGTCATGTATAGAAAAGGAGAGGAAGAGATGTGTGAATCGTTAGTGTCTAATTCTTCATTCACTGTGGTTTTGTTTTTTTTTCATTCATTAAAAATGCCTTGATCCATATTTAGTCTTTCATGCTCTCATAAAACACATTTTTAAATAATGCAGCCAGCATTGCCAGCTTGTAAGGTGCACAAGTAAATGTGGTAAGGATTCAGTAAGTCACTAGGTGTGATTAAACAGGAAACAGACAATTCCTTTTATTAATTAGAATTAATTTGTGCCTCTTCAGGCACAAAATCATGGGGTAACATTTGCAGTATGCAGATTGACAGTAATTGCATGCATTTATATAGATAACCTGATAATTCATTTACAAGTACTACACAATGATAGGCTTGCTTTTTTTTCCAACAGTGGCTTTAAATAAAGAGAATTCTATCACAGGACAGCAAATTAACATATCTTACATGTGAGCATTGTGCTCTCTGTTGCCAGGCAGTTCTGTTTTGTGCTATTTATAGCAATTATCTTCTTTTCTTTAATATTACATTGTATTTGGCAAGGGAGACAAAGCTTTTTGGCCTTAAAAAGGAAGCAGAAATCTGGAAAAGAGAGTTCTCAGAGTTACAGTATCACAGAATTTGATAAATGACTTAGAAAAGATCTCTCAGGTTAGCGAGCCTTACCTGTGCACTGACAGCTGTCTCACTCTATTTTCCCTGCAAATGTCTCATTTGATTTATCTTTGCCTCTTCCTGTTGCTATCTCAAGAACCAGACTTACTTAAGCAGTGACATAAGTCCCCTTTTCTGCCAAATGTAAGTGCTTTAATGCTTCTAACTTCATGCTTCAAGGCTGGATTTAAATGTCTGTTTCACTTACTGAGTTATCACTGAGTTCCCATGCCAGTTCAATCAAAAGTTGCCTGCACAAAATTGTTAAGAACACCTTTCAGCTTTGAAGGCTGTACTGCAGGTAACAGCACATGGAGTCAAAGCGATGAGCTTACATGTAGAAAAAGAGAAGGTAGGGTTGTCTGTAGCTGCCACCAGGCCTTTGGCTGACACAGTCCCAATCCTTGGGTAACCGTACCCCAGGAAAATTGCATCTCAGTCAACACGCGAGGGCTGTGGCAGCTGGCAGGCTGCTCAGTGCCTTCCTTACAGTTGGAGGTTTTCAGTGACTGCTAGAGAGGAGCCACACAGCAAGAGCTGGCATGGTGCTGAACTCTCTAAGAGCTGTTCCTTTGGCAGAGGAGGGGATGGGGAGTGGTGCATTTCAGGTCCTTTTAGGGTTTCTGTTTGGGTTTGCTTTTTCCTCCTAAAAGAGAAGTCAAGGTGGGCAGAACAGCTACCTGGCTGCAGCTCCTGCGGGACTGAAGAACAGGAACAGAGGGCTAAGCAGCAAGCTGGCAATCACACTGACTCACTGGCTATGGTAACAGCCCACTTGATTTATTATAGGTAGCCAGTTTGTTCCACTGACTTCAGTACAGCTGTCCTGCTTTTACTGCTGTGTGACCTCTGAAAAAATGTCTCTTTTGCCATAGCTGCTGTTCTGACAAAGCCGATGCCTGCATATGCCAGAGGCACAGCTGCTGTTCCTCCTTCAGCCAGTTTGTTTCTCCTTGCTGGTATTTTCCCATGTCATTGGGAACTTGTAATTCAGTTTGCTTGAACTAGTGGTGGAAGGCTACTTGTAGGGCCTTACACTATGCATAAAATGACTTCTTATACTGGTATTTAATTCTGAAAATAATAAAAACTTAATTTTCTAAAAGTTGACGTTAACCTCTAAGAGTTGGTATATTTTAATTTTTGTTTTTACTGAGAGTTGACAGAAATGTTTCACTTTTTTAAAGTAATAACACTGCCTCTTTCACTGCTTTTGCCTAACATATGCCTGTAGGTGCCTGTATAGAAAACTCCTGGCCTTTGGAAGCAAAGCAAGGGATATGTTTTTTCCTGTTGATTACTTACAGGCAGCTCAGTTGCTATTGCTTTCTAAACTGCATCTACCGCGAGAAACTAATTTAAAACAGCAAGAAGTATTACTGGTAATGTGCACTACAAGACAGTTAACTTTTCCTAATAATAATTACTTTGCTAATTAGCAAAATCAGGATGTATTTTATGGTTCTTAGCCTCTGTGCATGTAAAAGATTATTACAACAAGCACTCTTGTTTCTTCACAACGTAAAGGAAGTGATGGAAACAGCCAGGAAAGGATTTATATTAAAGCATCATTCTCCTTTTTTCTCAAGGATCTGTTTTTTAAAAAATAATTTCCTTTTCTTTAAAAACCTTCTGCAAGTGAAAGCAGCAGTACAGGAGGGACTGAGCGAACTGCCTGTCTAAGCATATGTTCCATTATGGTGTTTTAAGGAAACAGTTTTACAGTACTTATGTAAGTTGTTTATCATTTAACTTGGACACAGAGCCTGGTCTAAGTATAGGACCCAGTTTCAGTTCTCTGAATCTTACAGAGCCTGAAGCAGATTCTGGTAATGGGTATTTATTTAGTTCATTAGATTCAATTTCCTCACCTGAAAAATGGGTAAAATGCAGAACAAACCCCAGATACCCTTGAGGTGCATAATGTAATGACTAGACAGACAGACATAGATAACCAATGTAATAGCCACATTTTTAGGAAAACTCATTGAAAATAAACTCCCCCGGATCACCCACCCAAAGAGTGAGGAAGATTTCCTGAGGCCAGTTCCACAAATCAAGAGGACATTTCTCCAATATCCCAAAGGGAGAGAGCATGGCAGAGCAGATGTGGGCAAGAGGCAGAGGGAGCATTTCCCAGTAATGGGAAAAAAGAATCACAGTGGCAGGTCTCCCTTTGGCTTATTCTGTATATAACCTGTACTAGGATTGAATGCATGATAGGTTTCAGGTATCATCTGGCAGCTATATAAAGAAACATGGTAGTTAATGAAGTGCTTCCAACTCCTGAACTTTTTCCTGTGCTTTCTTGAACACCCATCTTCTGGTGTCACTGTAAGAATAAAATCTCCATTTTCACTAAAATGAAATTATCACTATTCTGTGTGGAGAAAAAACTGGAAATGTAAACAACCTGAGGTCAGAAAACAAGGCAGACAACTAGGGTTAAAATCCTAGCCCAGCCAGTGAAAACTCTGATGTCTTCAACTGTCAGGATTTCACTCAATAATTATCTGATTGGATTGTCTTGCTACTTTTAAGGTATCAAAATCACTTTATTTTATATAGCAATCTTAGTGAAAGAACCTTAAAATAATTCACAACAGCAAATGGTTACACATAGTAAAAAAAAAGTGGGAAGAAAATGAAAAGCACAATGTAGTAAGTACTCCTTACCTCAAATGCAGCACTACTCAGCAGCTCACTACTCTTCATAGAAATGTAGAATTCATGGTATTTTCAGAAGCAGTTGTCAAAGAAATAAAAGTTCAGTCTTAGTCTCTCAGTGTAGTGTAACAAAAAAATTTGCTTCTAGGAATGTATTTAAGCCTAGTGGTTCAGTTAAGATAAATCTTTAATAACTGACCTTGTTTCCAAAAGTGTTTTTTGTTCAGACTTCAAATGTTGATTAAAGAACTGTGTATTTGATATTCAATTCTTAGTTTTCACCTGTATGAAAAATGAAAGTCTGGTTGAACTGCAAATAGGACTTGAGCGATTATAAACAGCCAAGTGATAAATCTGTGCTCAAACGGTGAAACTTCAGCTCCCTGGAAGTCCAGACTATCACTACGGGGGTTCTAGCAGACTTGCACATTACATATCAGGAAATGTTTTGTGAGTGGTGTTTTGCATAGTCTCTTCTAGCTTAATTCCAGATTGCAATTGTCTGCCTTTTCTTTATGTCAGAGACAGCATCTGCAAATATATGCAAAGAACGTGAGCGGGAGACTGACTTACATGCCTTGAGAATAAGGAAATGCTGTATTTGTTTAACTGCTGCAGAAACAGCTCCTACTGACACATGACAAGGCAAGCATATACTGAACAGAAAATACTTCAACAGAGAAAGTTCCTTTAAATTCTAAGTCATGTTTCTCTTAATCATTCTGAATATTAAATAAAAATACCGGCCATATCAGTTACTATATTGTTTAACTTCTTATAGTAATGGATTGCTACTACTGCCAAGACATGAGATTATTTTACAAAACTGCGAAAATTGAAAATAAAGTTTCAAAATTAAGGTTTTTTTTCTGAACTTCAGCTTTGCTATCCAATGGAGAGTTTGCTTACTTGCACACAGGACTCACTGCAGAAGAGGAATGCAAGTGCTGGAGATGAGGGGGACGCAGTTTCAGCAGG
>NW_010172582.1:24814-46926 GCF_000695765.1 Mesitornis unicolor
GCTGCCAGTCTGATTTCCGTTGGTGGCAGAGTTTGGCTGATTGGGTTTTTTTTTTACAGAATTCCTATCTTCAGGTCTGTGACTTCTGTGTTTCACTGCAATACGAAGTTACAGTGGTTATAGAGTCATTCTGTATTCCTTTGCAAGGGAAACAAAGTACTTATGCTCACAGTACAGATTATATATTTAAATGAGGAAAGATATGGTAAGAGATGCTTTTCCTAAATCCTTTAATAAATTACTGTCTTGACTGGCACAGTCAAACCTGTGAAATGTGGGGGCTGGAACGTTGTATCTCAATGGAAAGTGCCAAAAGAGCAAAACCAGAAGTCATACAAAAAATAATAAAATAGCTTTTCTTTTGGGGTTGGTTTGTTTTGCTAGTGAATCTTTCTGTACCACTTGCTACACGTTAAAGAGTTTCCAGCTACGTCTAAATGAAATGAACTTAAATGCTCAATGAATATGTTACCAATTTCTCATTTATGCCAAAGTTTCATTTTTATCAATTTTCCTAGATATGTTATGAGACCTTGAAGAGCCTGCTGAATACCTGAGATAAAAGCATCCAAGTGAAGGCAGTCCTTGAGTACGTTAGATTTATAGGAGAAAACAGATTTACACTAAACTCTATAATGTAACTGGCATTGAGGTATAAAAACAGCTGCTCTCTAGAGTTAAAAAAAAAAAAAAAGATAAAATGTATGTTGTTATTTTTACCATCTGTATTACATGTCCAAGAACATCTTATAAAAGCTTTTCCAAATATTGAATGCAGTTAAGAAATACCTTCCTCCCCCATATGCACATTTTCTGTACAGACATAAGACTAGTGTGAGATACATTCAGAAATCTGAGGGGGAATGTGGACACTAAGCACTAAGACACTGCACGTAACGTGGATTTCCTAAAGGGCAGCATTATGTCTCCAAGTATTTCATTGCCTATGCAGAGATGCCAAGAGCAAAGTAAAATTAATAGCACTAGCTGTCTATCCTGACATACACCACCAACCTACCAACCCGCCCCCCCACCACGGTAACGGCAGCAAAACCCCAAATTTAACCAGCCTTAGTGGGAGATGGGTTGTCTGCTTTTCAGCAGGGAGCCACGCAGCAACACTTTTTGTATATTTTTGTTTGTTTCTGCAAGCCTGTTTGTTTGTATCTCAGGGCATCACTTGTAGAGCTTAAATAATACGGCAGATCTTCAGTTCCTCTGGCCTGGCACGGGGACAGTGGAATTCTGCCACTCCAGTTTGGTACTTTTGTACATCTGTGTTTATAGTTCAGTCTTCATTTAAAATGCTGGAGTTGATAGGTATCTACTCCCAGAGCTCGTGTCAAACTATGAGGTTAACATGCCGTGTATTGCTTTGTAATTACAGCCTCATCAAAATTAGAGATCCATTAAGTTTACTTGATATCTGATTATAGTTGAAGAAGAAAATACAGTTTTCTTGATCACAGTGGTGTGCTGAAAGAGGTATGGACTGTGCCACAGCCACGGCCATTTTTGTGAAAGGAGCTACAGATGCCAGAATGACGTGGTAACTTAATTTTCCACAGGAGAGGCAAGGCGAGTAAGGTGTAAGGACTTCACTTCATTATCCATATTTCATAGTATAAATAGAGTCAAAGTAAAAACTAGATGAAGTCTGGGGACAGACTTCTATCCTGCCTGGATGCTGCTACCAATTTCTTCTAGAAGCCTTTTCCCTTACCATGCAAACATTTATTTTCTCTCCACTGCTGAGCAGCTGACCCTAGACCTGCCACTGCCACCCCAGCTCAGCTTGCTGCTCAGCCTGCCGTCCTCCTAGCATGGCTCTAACTCCAGACAACTTGAAAAGTTGAGGTGGAAGGGTTACAGACACTGAAGCCACTGAGAAACTTCAGGAAAAAATAACCTGCCCCATAAGCTCATACACCTTCTGCCATAGGAAAAAAGATGTCTTTTATTTAGCCCTCTCTTGTGCACAGCAGCTTCACAGCCATGTTACTACATAGCCAGTGCTAGAAAAAAATGAGTGTGTACGATGCCACCAGTATTGACCATTGGAGGGGAGAAAAAGACTGTTCAAAGCCCTTAAGCAGCAGTCAGGATCATGGTGCTCGTCAGCAGTTCTAGAAAACAACAGATAAGTGTGAGTACGTGCGTGAACGCACGTGCATGTGCGTGTCTGTGTATAATTATCTGGTTAGCATGAAAGAAAAAAGTTCATATGCAACTTTGTGTCTCCTCATTCCTTCTAATCGAGTAATACGTATTTTGACAGTGAGTACTCACCAGTTTGAGATTTAGACAGGATGTCAGTTCATCTGCCAGTGAGCTAATGCTGTAACCCTACTCAGCCTCCCTAGAAAGCGAGACTGCAGACGTATCAGACATGTAATGACAAGGCCTCTGAGCAGAACCTTACTGACAGCCTCAAAGTTTAGAAAATGTTTGGATTAAAAACAGCGTTTGAAATAAGTTTTAGGCTTGGAGGGCACCATGTACTTTGAACTGCACATCAAATAGTATCACAAAAACTATGTTATAGTGCTCAACCTAGCAGAGTGGCGAGGCAGCCTGTGTCTCTAAAGTTTAGTTTGAAATTACAGGCCCCAAAGTTAAGCTTATAAATTCCAGGCCCCAAATATACTGTCATATGTTAAAATACTGCCCTGCAAAGATTACTCGACTATTATAAACTGGCAATCCTTTCAAAAAAGCTCACATGCTTCAGCAAGGAACAAACTTTGGAGGCCATCTGGGTAAATTTTACAACTTTTCTTGGAGTAGAGAGAGAATTTCAGTTTGCCATCACACATATGTGTGTGTTCAACCAGCCCTCACAGTATTTTGACACTGGGGTGAGGGGGCAGGGGTTGGTAAGGCTTTTTTGGCACTTCCAGAGAGAAGCAAGGGTTTTTTTCTGCCAGTTCAAAGGTGTTTCCAAAATGCAAGGAAATCTAGCCCCTTGGCTGCATTTTTATTATTGCCTTATTTGCATTTGAGTGTATGTGTCTAAAGTGTTACGCCGTTGACATGTAGACAGACATTAACACACATCTCTCACCTGACCGATTCGTTTGCCATGGCAAAGGGGAGAAGATCTTGAACCTTTCCTCAGTCTGCAGTTCTGCACATTGCAGAAGACATTGCCGTCAGGCGGGATGACAAAGCACAAGATCGTTCTCCCATAAAAACTGGTGGCCCCTTTCAGAGAACTGACTTCACTGCTTTTACAGAAAACAAAGAAATTAAGAGAATGTTTAGAGATTGAAATGTAGGCTCTCCAGGTCTGCAGAATAATCCTGCTATTGTTACAGCCAAAACATAGTGGGCCTCCTCAGTGTTACCATACATGCAAGTGACAAAATATTCCTGCACAACTTTGAGTAGGTAAGCAAGTGTGCACACAGTATTGCATTCTCTGTGTGTATGTGCACACGCTCTAGAAAGTAGATCATCTCACATTTTAAGTTTATACATGGTCCTAAAACCAATGCTGTTCTCATCCTGGTACGCTGATGTGAATTTGACATGTAACACTCCCCTGTTTTGGGAAGGATATCATAAAATGGCAGGCAGCTCAGGTATATAATATTTATAATAAAAAATATTGCTAAATAATAACTATAAATAGTAAATACTAAATAATATTAAAATATAAAATATGTAAATCAGGGTTTTCTTAAAGGCAGTGAGACTGGAGAATCCTTTCCAAATTGAAATTAGCCTTCTAATTAAATAGGAGCATGGCGTCTTTTTTGATGGTAAAAAAGCTTCTCATTTAGGTCACGTAGATGATTTATGCCCTTCACTTGTCCCTAGCAGTTCTTTGGTGAACTATGACAACAACAAAGGTACCTTGAGTTGAAGGGGGAAGACAGCCTTTATTTCAAGCAAATAAATCCAAAAGAAATGTATTGGTACAGAAAGTACTGTACTCAAAGAGAAATATGGCATCATTCAGCTGTCAGCCAACCCTGCCAAAAGGAAAAAAAAAGTTTCCCATATGACCAAAAAATAAAATCCTAAACATTTCACCTAAAATGGTGTAATTTTTTCTTGTTGGAGTGCACTGGATGCGTGGCGATACTGTCTGAAGTGCCATGGGTGGCATACGGTGCTTAACGTCAAATCCAGAGCAGTTCTTTGCTTTTAGATTTTTACGACCACAAGACATGGAACACCACCTCCCTCTCACCCCCCTCTACTCCAGTTCCTCCTCTTCTGTGTCCCTATTCTGAGAGGACGAGCACAAACCTTAGCAGTCTGTGTTTTCTCATTTCCAAGGGTTGAAGTAACACTGGTGGCCAGTTGCAGGCATTGGTTCTTCTCCCAGCTGTTGGCCTTTAGTCCAATCCTTGTGCTTGTTTTTGGTTTTGTCAAGCCATGGCACCAAGATCATCTCTCTCCTCATCAGAGTAGTGACTGTGTTCTGCATACAGCCTGGTTGAAACCTCTCTCCAGAACCAAAAATCTCTCAGATTTGTGCCTAGAGATGAAGATTGACTGGGGAGGGCTAACAGAGAATACAATGCCTCTACTCAACACATATCATAGGATTATATTTGCCTTTTGCCCAGTGCAGCACTTGTAAGTCAGCCAGCCTCTAGCCAGGCTGCCACAGTCCTTGGGGCTGAGGAGGTCACTAAGATAGTGACCTTGTACCAACAGCACACTCTGCTTTCAGCCTCTCAACATCATGCAGCCTGCAGGCCTCAAACATATGGAGGGAGCAGTGCAGACAGTGATTTTGTATTACACTACCAAGTGGTATGGCAGAGCCAACTCGCTTGTTAAAGCTGCCGTGTTTGTTCCAGTTAGCAGATTTTTCAGTTCGAGTTAAATGCACTGTTTCATATTTCCATGAGTAGTATGCTGTTGTAGATGGTGGTAGGTGATACGGACTGGTTTGTTGTGCATTCTGCCTCATAGGTTGGCATTCCTTAAACAGTTTGAGAGGCCACAGAGTTGCAGCAGTTTCTGTGTGCTATCCCACTCTTAATTACTGTTAAAAATCTTGGCTGCTGACATGAGGTTCAGCATCTCTGACAAAGCCAGACACTTCACAGTATCATGCCATTGCTCAGGGGCACGTACAAGAGCCTGGATCGTGACAGGAGCAGTTGAAGAATTTGGCCAGTGCTGATACAGCGGAAGTAACAGGCCACATTTTCATAGCTCTTTGAGGTGGTTTCATTACCCATCAGTAGTAATTGCAATGATACCCTGTAGAGAAGCATCATGAATTCACGTTTAAAAAAAAAAAGAAAACAACAAACATTAGCTACATAAGCATTTATATTCCACCAGTACAAATTTCTGTCTATCACTTGAAGTCTGAGGAGTAGAACATGGATATAATAATCAAACACAGAAAGGAAAAAACAAAGAAATTCGGGTTTGGTATGTTAGTTGTACTTTTTAACCATTGTTTGTTCCTCAGCATATTGTGATTATAGCAGACTGACTTCCCAGACTAATGCTTCTGGTTTTTATTACAGTTGGATAGCGTCACTTCGCTAATTCAGGCTGCCAAAAATTTAATGAATGCTGTGGTGCAGACAGTGAAGATGTCCTATATTGCATCCACAAAGATTATCAAGATTCAGAGTCCGACTGGCCCACGACACCCTGTTGTGATGTGGAGAATGAAGGCTCCAGAGAAGAAGCCCCTAATTAAAAGAGAGAAACCAGAAGAAATCTATGCGGCTGTCAGAAAAGGTTCTGCAAAGAAGAGAATCCATCCTGTTCAAGTCATGAGTGAATTTAGAGGCAGAGAAATAGTCTAATATGTTGCCACTTTTTGTGTTACTAGAATTTCTGATGATGTTTCATCTTTTCCCCCACTTATTTAATAATTATATATGTTAATGCTTTGCTTTTCTCTGAATCTGTAAGATAACACTTGCTTAAATTATTTGAAAATGCCATTGGATTAATTAGCAGGGCACAGTTGGAAAACATCCGTTCTCTTGCAGTGACAAACTATCATGTCTTTATACTGGCATGTTTTCATCCAGCACTTTGAGTGATAAATCAGGGGACTGCACTGTGGAAACGAGGATGCAATGTGCCAACCTGCCCCAAGTCACACGGCATTCACTAGGCTGAGGCATCCCTTCCCCAGGGATGAACATGGCCAGTACTAAAGTGCATGAATGTTACCACCTACAGCTTGTGTTTATTGGGTCAGATCCTTTATCATCAGCGTCATTACACCAGGATCAAATCCACTGAACTGAGAGTCTGGGCCCTTCACTTGTGTCTAGATTGAAGGCTCTGAAGTTCTGCCCTCATCCTAGGCCCAGCCTAGGAATGTAAGTTTGAAAATGTTTGACGGAACACAAAAGGCGTTAATATTATGGATGTAATAAAAAAGCACTGACTGCAACATAGCAGTAATAATTGCTCTTTAAAAGCCTTTTGAAACATTAACATTAATCTGTGTTCTGCTTCCTACCCTGTTCTGTGAACCCTAATAAACCTGCTGACTGTTACAACTGGAAGTTCAGATAAATCCAGTATTAACTATAAAAAACTTTTCTGACCACTGCACAGAAGAACAAATATGAATTACATCGTTGTTCTGAGATCAGTGTGTGAAATACACATACACATATCTTCAGTCTTAGGAAATGAGTTTTTTGGAAGGTAACTGCAGTGATTTAAATTACTTTTCTTATGACAGCAGAGTCCTAAGTGCAGGGTTGTGCCAGTAAGTGATGTGCTAAATGGCTACACTGTATCTCAAAGCATGTAATGAGGGTAAGTGCTATTAGTTGGTGATCACCACTGAGTTTCTGTAAGATACTTAGTGAAAGTCAATTTTTCTAAATCTGTTTGAATTTGAAACTGACTTGGACTGATTTTTTTTAAAGAACCTGCCTTTTCTTTCCTGCCACATCAGTAAGTTTTCCCAGACTCCACTTGTTATTCAAGATGTCGTTGCTTTAATTAAATAGATCATTTGGTAGACTTCTTGTATTTGCTAAGGTGAAAGGGCCCCCTCAAATGCCAGAACTTCACAACAAATCATTGACTGCCGTTCTGAGGCAGCTCCAGACTATGGGCTGCTGCTCCACGTCTTTTACTGCCGCCTTTTTGCACAGCAGTGCAAATGTGGTCACCAAAAATAACCATAAAGGGTGTTTTTCCTTTTGGGGGGCCACTCTGTTTCTAAGCTCAGGACAGTGGAGCAGTATAATTTCTAGGCTGTTGGTTCAGAAACCCATAGTGATAATGAATTAAAAATTTTACAGATCACTATTCCACCTTGCCTAACTTTAGTATCTGTTAAATGAAACAAAAAGAGAAGTTGGGATGAAAAATAATTACTTTCCAACTCAAATTCCCTCCAGCAAGTCTGCATCAAGATCTTAGTAACATGTGTAGGTCTTTGCTAGTCCTCTTAGGGCTATGGAGTAGGGAGCAGCCAGGAGTCAGTGGAGCAGGCAGAGGTACCCTAGAGCAGGGCACACAACCTACTTCCAGTAGGTCTGCGGGCAGAGTCAGCAGAGCTAAGACAAAGATTCTCCGTGCTACAGCGCTCAGGAGGTGCACATTATTGTCACACCTTAAAGCCAAAATCTCCATGCGATAGTTCAGGTTCTGGCCCACCCCCTTAGACTGCCTGCTACCCCAGCAAGGTTCAGGTCCAGAAGCCAGCAGATGAGGTGATACAACCTTATTTTGGGTGAGGGGGGACAGCCTTAATAAAACCTCATGTCTCTGTGTTACAACTTTGATACAGGTCACCTTGAAATCAAGTGTTTGTAACTAATGTCTTGTTCTCACATGATTGATAAAAAGTGTGTACACTACTGAGAAGATGCCTTTAGTGCTTTCTGTGGGATTCTTATTTTTTTTTAATGTGTCTCCTTACTGGTCTCCAACACTACAGAACACCCAGGTCAAAAGCCTGCCATGTTTGCTTATAGGAGTGCCAGCCTTTCGGCACATCAAGTGTACTCTATTAGTTGGTTTAAGTGAGAGGTTTTCTAGCATTAGAATCGCGAAAGCACAGTTGTTTGCTTAATTTAATGCTCCTTCATGCAACGCTAGTCAGTACTCTCTTATCCTGGCCATACTCGATACCCAGTTTGATCTCAACTTCCAATACTATTTCTACTACATAGGAATTTATTAGACAAAAACTCAACCCTCTGAATGAACAAGAAAATCAAAACCCACAGCTGGTTTCTGAGAAGAGCCAAAAGAATGATGAATTAATTATATCTGGACTTCTTTTTCTTGGCTAAAGTTCAAACTGAAGTGAAAACATAACAAGGTAAAGTTTATTCCTGCCTGAGGAGGCAAAGGGATAAGAAGTCCTGGAGATGTAAAAAGCCCAGTGTTATTGCTCATTACCCTCCTCAGTAGGTCTGCAAGGCAGGGAACCACCACTTCTGTGCCCCCATTAATAATGTTGGAGAAGGATGTGCTGCTCTGTAAGTTTTACTCAAAAGCTGCTACACAATTCATCCTGCAATCTCCTCATTCCTTCCTAGCCACAGTTTTCAGAGTGTAATTTTTCACTGTTGTTTCTTTGTGTTTGCATGGTGTCCATAGCATATCAACATTTCTCTTGAAAACTATGCTCTTAGCTGCAGCAGCTCAGATTATTTCATTAGCTTGCCTTGTCCTCTCCCCATTACCACATTACGGAGCAAAGTACGATGGGCAGCTGAAAGCAAGTTTCTTTCTTTTAAAAAATTCAGTGGTGCACTAAAAGATGAGATAGATTGTATTTTTCATTGCTGAGGCACATTAGGACAAGAGGACACGTTCAAGCCATTTCCACAAATCCCAAAGCTGTTAAATTTTTATTTTTTTAATAACTTGGTCGTGTCACTCTGCTCTCACGGCTGATTGAGCGATTTTTGGTTTTAGCAATTCTAATTTGTAAACAGCAGTTTCCATCACTGCAGATTGTGCTGAGTGTAGTTTGCAGTTTGTCCCAATAACTTCATTATTGCCCTGACTTAGTGAGCCACTCCTGGTAAGTAATGAAAGTCGTCTCACTTCTCGGGCCCTCAGGAAAATGTAAAACTGTGTCCCTCTGCCTCTGCCCACCCCTGGAGCCCTGCTTTTGTGCACAATAAAAACTGTGTATAACTAATTGGCTTTTTTGTGGAGCAAAGTGGGAGAGGGGAAGGTGGGGAACAGACGAGGTAAGCCTCTCTGCACTTACACCCATGTCCATTTTCCCCCGACTTATCCTGCTCTCACTTACAAAGCTCTGTGGCTGCATCTCGCTGAAGAAGATGACTAAGCAGCCTGAAATCATGCAGGTCTTATGTTCCAGGAGGTTTTAAAAGGCCTTCAGGTCTTTTGAAAAGGTGTTTTATTTTCTGTGGGTCCACAATTAAAGCATTAAAGAAGAAAGTGTTTATATAGCAAGTCCTTCAATGAGCTTTTAGACGTTTTCTTTTTAAAGAAAATATTTGTAAGTCTTTGCAGTAGTGGACGGTAAAATTCTCTGTGTTCAGACCTCCTGTTTTTGCTTCCAGGTACTACTTATTCCTTGTGTACGGCTCGTGGTTAAACTTCAGAGACCCGCCTGTATATTTGGCTCAGGAAATAAGGAAATAAATGAAACCCGCGTTGGATTTAAAAACAAAACCAAGCAAAGCAAATGCCCTACACTGGGACAGAGAGAGGGGTTGGTGTATGTGTGTGTGTGCAGGAGAGGAGAGAAGTCTTAGGCCCTGGAGTGAGGGGAGAAGTGAGTGTGGTAAGCAGGGGTGGTACTTTTGGCAAGGGGCATGGAAGTTGTTGAAACTGCAGAGACGGAAGAGCTTCATAAAGCGGTGCTGGACATCTTAGTCTTGTACCCAAGGCCAGGACTTTGGATTCAGCAAGGGAGTGGTGTCTGTCCTCTGCCTCGCAGCCTTGCAACCCTCTGAATCCCAACAGCCTTGAAAAGCACCATTCACTTCCTCCATCCTCCCTTTGCCAGCAGCTCTTGGTGGTCATTTGAGGCCCAAGTGACTCTCCCCAGCCCTCTTCTGAGCTCCCACCTCCATTCTTATTTTGCAGACTCTCCTCTGCACCCTACTGCAGTCTGGCTGTAACTGTGCTGGTTTTCAGCTGCGATATGAGTTAAATGAGAAACACGGAGGTAGCTCTGGTTATACGCAACTATTAATAAACTGCTTCCTCTCTAATAACCACTAAAACCACTAGGGTGCTGGGAAGATAAAGTTAACAGAACAAAAGCAGTCATTTGAAATTGTCCAATGGAGTGCAATTTAAGAGCATATTAGTAATTAAATAATAATTAAAGATTAAGCACATGATATTATACACTTCATTTTTGTTTTCCCTGGGAGAACATTAGCACTGACTTTCTCCTGAGATGGTTAGCAGGCTTGGGTTCTTTTGCAGAACTACTTCTTAAAGTGAAGAAAAGGCACTAGCACTGCTGGTGAAAAAGTCTTACTGATTTTGTGTTGTACACTGCGAGTGGTTTTGCTGCAATGTAAAATATCACCTTTCAATTAATAAACTGCAACTCTATGGAAATTTTCTTGGGATAAAGAGAAACAAGATAGATCCAAAGCCGAAATGGCTTAAGAGTTATGTAAAAACAAACCATGAAAATGCTTCAAAGAGCCTGTTGTCTGTTGTCAACAGTAGGAACTCGCTGCTACTGACAGAGGAATTGAAAGCTGCGTGGCTAATTTTTGACTCCTGCGTACAAGAAGTTAAGAGGAAAGCTTGCAGTGCAAGAGATGAATCCACCAAATTTATTTTTAAAGAGCTTTTTACTATTCACGTTCTACTTCTTGATGGTGAAAAATTTCTGCATTTAAGCATGCTGGAGACTATAGAGATGCCCTGTCATGCAGGATGAGGTTTCCTCTGGACTCTCAGTCTGCTATCAGCCTGGCCATTTTAGAGCCATTGCCTTTTCTGCTGTAGTTCTCAATTATTTTTATAGAACACAGCAAATAATTTAACGGGAGCTGGAAACAGTCATGTAGCCCATTAGCTGTGGGGCAGCCTGTGCCTTTTTGGCACTGCACTTTCAGGGAGGCAGGATGTTAGGGGAGCTGGTGCTGACTGCTGCAGCGAGCCTGCTGGCAGGTATTTTGTCTGCTTAGTTCCCAGAGCTCCCTTATTAGATGGAAACACAACAGGAAACTGCTCCCACACTTCCAAAACACAGAACTGATCACCATGCTCTGTTTGTCCAACTAGTCTGCATGGCTGAGGGGATGGGAGAAAGGAAGAAAACCAACTCCTTTGTGTTCTACCAGCTTCTCTGGTGAAGGACCTTCATTCAAAGGAATGATTTTTCCAAGAGAGCAGAATTTCCCTGGAGTCCAGGATTTACAAGGATCAATGGAAAAACAGTAGAGGCTCTTCTATGCCTTCCACTCCTGTGAACTCAATCTAGTTCTCTGTTTTCTCTGTCCTAAACTTGCTCCTAACTGCAGATCACAGAAGTAGGAATTTTGCATTATTCACCCAGCTATTATTTTACAGCAACTGATGCACATACTGGAAGTTTTTCTAACACTAAGTTGCACCGATTGTTTCATACTGCTTCTTATTTTCATTTGAGGTACTAACCACCTTACCCAGCAAGCTGCAAAGACCAAACCCTCAGTGATGTCTCTCAGAGCTTGGATAGGGAGGAACCAAGAGAAGCAGCAAGTTAACCATTCCTACTGCTACTTGTGGAAATATTTTGTGTGCAAAAACATTGTGTGGTTTGTACCATAATACTCTGCTCAGCAGTGACTGCTATACAGTCATAACTGAGTCCTCTTCTAAAGGAAAGGGAACAGCACTACAGATGTAACGTTGGATGTGGATGGTGCCTAGTCACACATTAAGACTCAAGCTGCCATGGCAGACTTCCTGTTTAAGCAGCAGCTGCTGAGGTCCTGCACATTTGGGATGTAGCTCCTTTCACAGCTTTCTGTATTTTGCCCTTTACTGTCAGGTGTGGGAATGGGCCTGCTTGGATTAGCATCTTTTATCATTTGTCATCATCGGACATGCTGTAACCACACTGTGCATGCTTCTGTGTCCTTCAGAGTAGCCACAGCTCATATGATATTCAGGAATTTAATTAGGAGTAGTTCCTTAAGGGCTCCACAGAGGTGCTTGGCTTGCTTGTCTGCAATGTTAGCCAAGAAAGGAGAGGAACCACTGAATCCCCTCCTAACAACTTTCTAAGCAGTGACCAAGTAACCCACCTGTCCTGATCCACCTTTTAATTTCCGTCTATCCTATTTTCATACCATTTTGATGTCTATTCTCTCCCTCACCATCAGCTTCCTATCATCTGTCCTGGACAATACAGCTTAAACGAAAGGACAGCACACAGGTTTGCAGCACCTCCACCCCCATTTCCCAAGATCTTGTTTTACCTCATCTTCTTTTCAAAACACTACAGGAAAAGAACAAGGAGAAATGGTGTGTGGCCAGCTCAGCCGCCAGGCTACATCAGCGCAGCTATTTTGAGTTCAGTGGTAAAATATCCCCTTGACAGTAGTTACTGTAGTCCTTCCTTTACAACAGCTCTCTAAAAATGTTATCCCTCATTCAGGCTGGCTAAGACGGATCAGTCACCTTGAAGTTTGCTTTTGAACAGGTAGAAAGCATGCCACCAGTAAAGAGATATGTGCCCCAAAAGAAAATACATCTTCCTTGCCCTTTTCTTTTGCTGGATTTCAAACAACTTGCCTTTATTTAGGCATGTTGAGGCCACTTGAAAATACCAAAATACAAATAATGAAGGTTATTAATACAGCAATCCAAAGGGCAAAGAGCTTATTGGTACTATGAGCTATTGAGTCATGTGGGTGGTGATGGCCCATCCTCAAGCACTTTGTTATAGTAATGCCCAGGCTGAACACTCCATTCTTTTTCTGCATCACCAACAGCTGAGGACCACAGCTGACAGCCAATAATACACGAGTCCAGTGCAAGCAAGATAAATGCACAAACTTTCCCATCTCCTTCTAAAATATTAACAGCAAAATACAACAGGTCAGAAAAAGAAGCTAAAGAAGGAATACAAAGACAATTGTTCCTAAGTATAAGAAAAAAGTATTGTTTTTCAGAAGCATTAAACACTAGAATAGGCTTCCCAGAGAGGTGGTCGACACGCCAAGCCTGTCAGTGCTTAAGAGACAATGCCCTAAACAACGTGTGCCTCAATTTTCTGTTTTTGAAATAATCTGACCAAAAAAAAAAAAATAAAAAAAATCAGCTGCAGTTTATGGCAAAAGTATAGCAACTGCATCTAGTCAGTTAGAAAGTAAAGTGGAACCTTACACCTCAGCAATTAAAAATAGAGCACAGAATAAATATGTTTACAAACCTCTGAAGAGTTTGAGTAAGATACTCATATCTGGAAAAATATGAAAAATTAAAATGAGAACTTTCTGGCTAACAATGAGCTCCATTTTCGCAGAAATAATCTTCTTCCAGCTGCAAACATTTGCATGAGCCAATATAATTTCAAGTCGAATAGGTGTGACTAAGAACGACTAAGATGCTTCACTCCCACCAGTGTCCTATCCTATAACTATTCTTCCTTATTTTCCTCCCAGAAGAACTTGTTGTTCTCGGGACTCTGGAAGGAACGGAGCATGGACAAATGTACAAACACTTCAGTAAGTGCATCCACCTGAGAGACCTCATCTGAAACAGTTATTGTGAATTAAATCCATAATCTCAGCTAAAAATAAATAAGGTGCAGGCAACCCTGTTATTGGAACAAAATTCAAAACTCAAAACTGCCAAACTGTTCTGTGCTCATTCCTCTTGTCCCAGGCTCTTCTCCATTCTAGTTTGCTTTTTTAGCTTCTATGTAAGACGCTGCCAATCACTGGATATTACTAGATATAAATTTCACAATACAATGGGTTCAGTTTGTGATCAAAACTAAAGTTTGATTTGTTTGAAATCTGGTCACAAACCAGACTCTGTTGGACCTTGGAGCCTGGTGTCTAATGAGTGCAAAGCTTTAAGGTGACAGCCCCATTCCCCCCTCATTCAAGTACCTGTAATATCTCCTGCTGTTGTGCCACCTGCTCTCACCTCCACCCTCCTGCGACTCTGCTCACAACTGTCCCCTCGAGTTTTCACTGCCAGCCGCACTCGCTCTCGGGGTCACGTAGCTCTTCAGCAGCCCCAGCTCCAAGCGTGGAGTCCACAGTCTAGGACAATTCTTAGTGAAGCTCATACGTCATTGCATGAAAGAATGCATTAACTGTTTCTGAGCTGAGGGGAAAAAAGGAGAAAAGGAAGAAAAATTACATTTACGTAACACGGAAAACTTCTGGTTTATAATTCCGTTGCAGAGTCTGCATTTCCTGAGGGGGCAGATAAAAAGTGTTATTTTTCTTCAGAAAGGCTTCTGGAGATTCTTTGTATGGAGTTCGTTATACTTGTCCGCATTGTACTCAGCTCCCAATTATCAGAACACTGTAAGGATTTTGAAAGTAACCAGCAAATGCTTCCTAAGTGAGTTCACTTTTCATTTTCATTGAATTGCTCTCTAAAGTTGGGATTCAGGGGACACACTGCTTGTTCGCTGGCAAGAAAGGGCAGTATTAAGACTCTCTAACACATCCATAAGTACTGGGTAACAAATAACCTAAAGGGCCAAGCTGTCGGAAACAGATGAGCTGGGACAAAAGTCAGATCCCCATGCCGTGGTTTCAATATTGGTATGACTTCTGAAAGTCCAATATTTATCCGAATCCTATTCCCTGTCTTTGGAGCCAAAGCCATCCCTCCTGTCAAATTCATATGGATTCTCCCCTGCTCATGCCCTCCAACTATTTTAAACTGGCAGAAGCAGATAGCAATAAACTCCTCATATTTTTTCAACTCATCTTTTTTCCCTGTACAGATAGATCTCCATAAATAAATAGAAGATCCACTGACCAGCTTCTACCACAGCCTCAGCTGAATTGTAATCAGTCACAACCCTTCCTCCCTGGCAATAAGACTCCAACTTCCTTTTTTTACTGAAGTGCCAAGCTGGTTTAGCAAGCTGTGCTAATAGCACTCTGTAACATCCAATGAACCTGATACCTAATGGGAGGATAAAAGAGGGACTCATAGCAAAATACTAAATAATTATTGCACACACAGAAGAGCTTACAAAACCCTCAAAATCTTAGCCTGCAAACAGAGCAGGCTATACTTGCAAAGTCAACAAACTCATCGCAGTGGCCAAAGGTTTTTTCCTCTGATTTTGCAAAACACAATGTGATTTGTCAACAGCAATAATATTTCCTTGTTTAGAAAAAGGTTACCTTATTGTTTTAAAACTCCAATCCTGAAACTCGTGTGTTCCGGGAACAGATGGCAAACCACATGTCATTAAAAAGCCCAATAATTCTAGACAGAAGAGAGACAGAAACCAAGATTTCTCCTTTAAAAACAGGATTCCTTGATTTGGCTCCTGAAGCCACTGCATTGCAATCCTTTATTACATAATCTAGTCCTACAAGGTCTCAAATAAATCAGCTCTCTCCTGAGAATTAAATTTTAAAAGGGGATCATATAAACTATCAAAAATACCTCAGCCACCTGTCACTGCTTACTGCTGTAGCTGTCTCTGAGTTTTAGGGACACTGGTTTCAGTATCTTGTGATCACTGAAGTCTGACTCTTCCCAGAAGTGCAGTGACCATCAGATCTTTTGGGTTTGTGTTTTGGATTTTTATTCTTTTATTAATTCTTACTGCATCTCAGAGAGAGCCATTTTATTTCTCTTTTAGCCATGTAGGTAAAGAATGTAACAGCTATGCAACACTGCAGGACAATTCCAAGAAACATCTGGCATGGAAAAAAGGGCCATTGCCTATTGCTCTCCATGAAAACGGTGATAGGTTGCAGGCAATCTTCCCATGATTTATTGTGCCAAGCAACCTGCTGTGAGCAGACGTGGTTTATTTTATGAGAAAAGCCATTCCGCCAGCAAAACCAGATACATTATAATCTTATCGTGTTCCTCTTACACATGTTTAGAAAGATTATCTAATCTGAAAGGAGATTTCAGAATGTTTCTGACTGCCTGAACTGAGCAGAAGGAAGAGAGATGCAGCACTTCCACAGGGGAGCTTCCCTCCAGCCTCCCACATCTGCATGATTGACTCCAGGCTGGTCTGATTCACAGGAACAGGATGGCCCTGAATGGGCCAGCATGGAGCAGCCCCTGAAGGATCTGTGTCCCCAGCTTTTGGAGCATAACGCACTCCAAAACAACTTTGTGTCATTTCCCAGCAATAGAATAATTGAATGCGAATGGGACAACTGTGAGCATTTCATTGCAGGAGAGTAAAAATACAGACCATAACAAGGATTCACGTTCAAAGCATGGCAACAAAACAAAGCCAGTATTTATGTACTCTATTCGAAAATCAAGACAATTTTACTTCATATTTTGCTGGGCCACCTAAGCAGCAGGCCATGTCTTGCTCCTTGAGTAGCGATGACTTTCTGTAGTGTAGCATGCATTATCCTGGGGTGTATCAGAACGGGGGTGCTTAGTAGGTCAGAGAGGTTCTCCTTCCCCTCTACTCTGCCCTGGTGAGACCGCATCTGGAATATTGTGTCCAGTTCTGGGCCCCTCAGTTCAAGAAGGACAGGAACTGCTGGAGAGAGTCCAGTGTAGGGCTACAAAGATGATCAAGGGAGTGAAGCATCTCCGTTATAAGGAGCGGCTGAGGGAGCTGGGGCTCTTTAGTTTGCAGAAGAGGAGACTGAGGGGAGACCTCATTCATGTTTATAAATATATAAAGGGTGAGTATCACGAGGATGGAGCCAGGCTCTTCTCGGTGACAAACAGTGATAGGACAACGGGTAACGGACACAAGCTGGAACACAGGAGGTTCCACTTAAATTTGAGAAGAAACTTCTTCTCAGTGAGGGTGACAGAGCCCTGGACCAGGCTGCCCAGAGAGGTTGTGGAGTCTCCTTCTCTGGAGACATTCAAAACCCGCCTGGACGCCTTCCTGTGTAACCTCATCTGGGTGTTCCTGCTCCGGCAGGGGGATTGGACTGGATGAGCTTTTGAGGTCCCTTCCAATCCCTAACGTTCTGGGATTCTGTGATTCAAACAGAGGAACCGATTAGGCACAGCCAGGCTGTAAGTACATTATAACTGTATGAAGTCCTGCAAACATTTAAATTGCTGTGTTTTGGTGGTGAAGAATTAGTTTAGTATGAATTTATACATAGTACAGACAAGAATGAATTATTTGGATAAATCTTTTGTGCACAAGGCTTTATCTGGTCTGATAATATCCTCTTCCATAATTTTGTTATATTTTATTGAAGAAAACTGAAACATTTGAAGACTTAGATAAATGAATTATTAAACCTAGTTGAACTTTCTTCTTCCAATTATATTCCATATTGAGAAAGTGGATTTTTATAATGGAATTGGATGTAATGAAATTCATAAAATGAGAAACTGAAATGAATTAAAAACATTGATTTTTCTTCTAAAGATGCATTTTCTCTTGACGTCTCTTTCAGTATTTTCACTATCTTAGCAGGATCCCCAAGGTACCACATTCAGAAGGGAACTGGGATATCCAAAGCAAAAGAAATTTATTTTTATACTAGCATGGCAGTAGAGTAGCAAAACTGCAATTTTTAATCCACCCTATTCTGTTTAATACAGTTGGAGAAGGGAGACACTTGAATGAGTGTGGCTTTGTCTATGTGTGTGTTCTGTCCACAACCACGTATTTTCAAGTTAGTAAGGCTGTACAAAGAATAAATGGACCTCCAGCAAATTTTTATGGCTATTTATTGGTATGCACACATTTTAGATATGTTTTATACTTTGGCAAGCTTTTGCACTGATGTCCCTTATTTTTATGGTTTTTTGTCCAGAATACAATACATAATTAGAGACTCTTGTCTCAGTTTCTTACACCTGATCTTAAGAAAGTCACTTGGCTTTCCTGAGAACTATTATAAAGTAGCACAGGTGATGTAATTATAAAATGTATGTAATTAACTTCTGTAAAACAATTAAAATCAAATGTAAAGAGTAAAGCAGAATAGTAATTGATTTTGACATTACAACAAGTTTTTACCAGATGTTTTTGCCCCATATTTCAGCACCTTAAAAAGCAAATTTCTTTTTTTCTGCCTGAATATAGGAAACTGTTCTGTTCTCCATAATTCTCCATAAAAGTTAGTATTCACCTCACCATTGCTGGGATGCCTTAACTGTTGACTACTGTAACTAGGCACTATGAAATTATATTATCACCAAGCTTGATTTTCCAGCTCTAGCCATAATTAAATGATCTTTATTCAACACACAGTGCTTCACACACATAAAAACATGAGAAAAAAGCCACATAGACCTTATTTCATCTTAAGAACAGCAACACATAAAACAAAATCTTTAGATGAAAGTCCCTCATAAGATGATAAAAAGTAAGATGCAAACAGTGATTGACACGCTTAATGTCCTGTGGAAAGCCTGCACACTCTGATGATTCACTGATGACTGGAGAATAAGGGAAATGCTCTTAAAAGTGAAGAGTAAATTCTGAGCAACACAGAAGAATAGACTGCAATAGAAAAATGAAACTCTGGCCTGTTTTGAGGAGGGAGAAGAAGCAGAGGGAGATGGCAGGAATTAAAAGTAATCAGTGTTCAGAAAGAGATTTGAATTTGCTTGTTAAATATACTGAGGAAATACCCTATTTGTTAAAGATTCCACACCTTCCCTGCTACAGTTAGCTAACAAAATATTCAGTAACACCAAAGCTAGAATTGAAAATGTACTGCAACATGGGGAAAAAAGTGAACTACGATTAGAAAAAGTAGATTTCTTAATATCATAAAGAAATTAATTAAAAAAAAAAGATTTGGCAAGTCACACAGAGGTAAAAGCACATAAGAAACTTCCCTAGGAAGTCACAAATTTCTATGTCTTTAGGGCACTGGTAATTTGCTTCATTCAATGTAGGTTCCTACTGAAAGGTCCTGGAGTTCTGCTGCAGCATGAAGTGCAGAAATAGATCGTGATTTATCTATTGTAATTAAAAAATGTGTAAAGTGATTTATAATGGACCAGTTTGATTCTCTACAGTGAGAAGAAAGGTAAAATACACAGGACAGTGCATGAAGGCTGATAAGCGAAGCCAGAAAAGATAAAAAGAGCACTCATCTTAGATGACTAGGACATCTGAGATTTCGTTTATGTGACACTAGTGGAACATTTGGTATTTTTGTGAATGAAGTAGATACACTGAAGGCTAACCAACTGCATGACAATCAGAAAACAAAACAGAAAAATTCAAAGTTGTCTTGAAGAAAAATCATTGTGCCAACACTTTCAATGCTATTGTGCTCCATGAAAAACATTGCTGATGGTGAGCTTGTCCAACTACTTGGAAGGATTTGTTAAGCAAGTCCTGTGTCTTTGGTCTTGAAGAGACAGAACAACGCCCAACACTAGAAACACTTCTGGAAGTGGTCTTCTAGTTAAAGCCTGGCTCCTCATTCGGAATCCTTCATATTATCATTCATAAAACTTGGTAAAAAATAACAGAAAAAGTAAAAAAGTAACAAAGACTTTTGTGTAAATCCTAAAGCAACTCTGACTTTGTAACTTGCTGGCAGCTGTACAGAACAACATCAACAAATATGTTTTTGTTTCATATTTATTTACACAGTAACAGTAGAGAGCCTCACTAGAAGCTCCTGGGAGACCATGAACTGAAGCAGCAGATAAAATGCTTCAACAGGAGGAAACCAGGCAAATGGCAGAGGGGGAAGGGATAATTAAGACTGATCTGCTTCTGAAGAACAAGGGAGAATTTCTGAGAAGTATGGTTAAACCGTATTTGTGGTCAAAGCTTTCTGGGATTAAGAAAGTTTTCGAATCATAAAATTAATGAGTCAGTAAAACCTTTAAGATAAAACTCCATGTTTCATGCCAGTGTAGCCCCTTTGCTGTAGGATACATGACACACTGCTGTAGAAGGACCACACGTAGCCTTCCATTTTAGGTAGAGCGCTGAGCATAACACACTGCCCTGTCACCATGAGCACTGTAGGCCAGTGGAAGCAACAGCTTACAGAATCCAGCAGGCACCAAGATTACTTCTGCGAGTACTGTCTGAGTCTTGGAGAGCACACCAAATCTTTGGAAGTAGTCACATTGTTCCCACTTTAGGCACCTAAATTAGCTAGCTATGCAAACGAACTAAATCATATCATGCAGCGGGATAGGGCTGGGCAGACAGTGCAGGAGGAGACTGTGCCATGCTCACTAGTGCTACATATGCAAGGATGCCAGCGCAAGGGAATTTATCTGCTGGGAATCGCTAGCTGGCCCAAAGCCACTTCATGCTGAGCGTGAACCACAAACAGATCACAGCACACTGAAAAACCATTAATAAAATCACTGCACCTTAGACACTTGAAAGAATGCCCCTGACATCTCAAACCTATTAATTTACTTGAACTCTAAAGAGGAGGAAATCACTGCTGAACATGATTAAAACTTACTGCCAAGAAGGAGAAATTATTTTCTAAAAGTTAGAGAAGCAAAAAAAAAAAAGTGCCCTGTGTTTCCTAGCAGCTATAAGATTCCAAATATACTGCTTGAACTGTAAATAAGCAAAAAATTACTGAAAAGACTCAGCAGGGTGCTCTGCTATTCAGTTATGCAGAGAAAAAGAAATCATCATCTATTTAAGCACTGAAACAGAAATGCAGGAGGTGAGAGCAGCAGTCAGACCTATATTTATCCAAGAAGGAAGTGAAGTGAATCATCCAGTTTCAGGGTCTTCCTCTCTTTGACTGATCTTTGCTCGCCTTAAAGAGCTGTTTTCTCTTTATGACTGTCAGATTAGTAAAAAGTCATATCACCTATACAGACAGTAAGCTAAGGCACTGAAAGATACTGTATGGACTGAACGAGGTATCTAATGCTTGGTCTGCAGGGACAAGACCTGTCACTGGGCTTTGTCTCTGCATTGTAGTGCTACTTTTGTAATTAAGTGTGACAGAGTCATTTTCTTCTCTCAGTCGCTCCCCAAACTGCAATGAGCTACTGCCTGAACCATCTCTGTTTGTACAGCTATGATGCCATCCTGTCTGTAATGCTCTCTTGTCCGTTTTAATACATTAAGCCATCTGCCAGCAGCAGAGCATGAGTAACAAGATTCAATCCATCTCTTATATGAGCGCACTCATTTGATTAGTTTTCCTTCCATTTCTCTTCAGGATGGGAACAAGATAGTATTTTCACTTTCCTATTTTCTGCAAGTACAAACTTATATATTATTTCAAAATTCAGCCTAATCTAAGCATAATCTATTTTATTTACTTCAGCTAAGTAAGACACAAGAAGGACTGTGCCACCTACTGAGAAGCAAACAGTGCATTTGAATAAATTTTATGGGTAACCCTATGTCTTTTGTTTGAGACATATGGCTGGTGCACTAACTGCACTTGGCAAGCCCCTATTCCAGGGCCCAATACACTATTCTCTGCGTGTTATTCCAACCTAAATTACAGGAGGACCTGAATAAAGCCCAACAGGGGAAATAAATTACATTATTGGGCAGGTTTACAGTACAGCTATAGGAAGGACTCCAGAAAAGACTGTTCCACACAAACATCACTGTGGGTTGATCCAGTGTTTTACCCTATTTTAATACACTATCCTGAAGCTGCCCATACAGATTCAGGATCTAGAGAAGCACTAACAATAGCATTAAGACAAAATGCTATGCTGATCATCCAGAGCAGCACAACCCAAGAAACCCAACTGTCAGGATTCTGAAGATGAAGTATTTCCTCTGAGTGGGAATCTCAGTGCAAGGGGCTGGGTGCTTCTGTCAGGATGCCTTTGTAAGCTGCTGCCCTGGTGAACATCTGAACCCCATGCAAGTGAAGACATCTGTTCACCAACTTCAGTGATCATACACAGACTGACATTTTGGGAAAAACTTGGTCACTGCCTCCCTTTTCAGCTTTTCTTAAAGCATCTGCGCATGTGTTATCCAGGAGCAGCATCCAATTGCATTTTAATTCTGTTACCTGAAGTATCTTAGACATTTCTTTGTTCTTACTTCAGAATTCAGATGTCCTGCT